>NC_143214.1:11979379-12219298 GCF_030267445.1 Bombyx mandarina | reverse complement strand
CTGGGAAAGAATTCAAAACTCTTTTTCTCTTCAATATTCTATTGACGAATTAAAAAGGAGGAGAAATTCGTGAGACATTCGTAAACAAGTGTAGGAGGAAGCGCAAACGGGTTCGGAAATTGAGTACCGAACCCATTTGCACAGCCGCTAAGTTTGCGAATGAATGTTTGACGGCCCTTCACATGCGCGCAAATATTCGTACAATTTTTTTTTTTTTATTGCCTTTGTAGGCAGACGAGCATACGGCCCACCTGATGGTGAGTGGTTACCGTCGCCCATGGACTTCAGCAATGCCAAGGGCAGAGCCAAGCCGCTGCCTACCGCAAATGTACCTACCTACAATGTACGAATATTTGCGCGCATGTGAGTGGCCGGCATTAGGCCACGACGACTTCAAATTTTAGTGGAACTCCTTTACGGACTATAAAACAAAAGTAGGTATGTACATAAGATCCTTAAAACTTGAAATATATTATACGTTAATATATTATATTCTGACTGACTCAGTGGTACAGTAGTTAGAGGGCCTGACAGCTGCGGCAAGTGTCGTGGGTTCGATTCCCATGTCGGGAAAAAACTCGTGTGATAAAGGTTTATTTGCAGTTTGTTTTTTTATTTTTTATTGCTTAGATTGGTGGACGAGCTCACAGCCCACCTGGTGTTAAATGGTTACTGGAGCCCATAGACATCTACAACGTAAATGCGCCACCCACCTTGAGATATAAGTTCTATGATCTCAGTATAGTTACAACGGCTGGGAGCTAATTAACATTAATTAATAAAAAGCGAACGTACATAGTACAACGAATAAATAAAACTAGAGGTCCCGCAGTAGTCGAAATTCGACTATAATTAATTGGAATTTTAAGTTTGTACACTATTATGATTGTATTTTATACTTCTATAATCACAAATAAAATATTAACAAAGACAAACAATATTTAATCTCAATTTGACAACAGACGTCAAGAACAAAAGTTTGACAATAAATAGTATGCATGCGTGTGTGCGTCAAATACATGGTATGTAGTGTGTGTAATGTTTTCTTTATTGATTTAAAGTATCTTTTATGCATTATTTTAAAATAATACTAACATTGTGCACTTCTTCTCTATATTCTCTATAAGTGTGGAAAATTTCATACTCCTCCGTCCGCGCAATTTTCGTAAAAAGGGATACAAAGTTTTTGCTTCACGTATTAATATATAGATACATATGTATATATTCAAACGTATAAAGTATGTATGTATGTTAGTCTCTGGTACCCATAGCGCAGGGAATCCTAATTTCGGGCCGAATGACAGTGCGTGATTTGTTACCACTTATTTATTTATATTCAATGAATAATAGAAAAAAAAATCAGAACAGAGACGCACGTCGAGATTGAACTATTACAAAATAAATGTACTCTTTGCCACTACATACTCAGATAAATATTGGACTTTTTGGCGGGAACGCGAGGAGTGAAGTTGTGTGATTTGTGTTATTTTGTCTATTTAGTGTTTCTTCAGGTTGAAATGTGTAATAACGGTGGTTAATATCTGTGAAAGTGCACAAATGTGGGAAAATGAAACAAAGACATTGGACGAAGCTCTTCGGGATCCTCCAAAAAGTCCACTGAAAAAGTCTCCGTAGTAAATAACAACCATTTTACTGAGATTATATTTCATCCCATATCATCTCATCTCATTTCATCTAATTTCATCTCCGTTGATTAATGTCTCAAATTAATCATCTTCATTTCATTTCACTCCATATTATCATTTTTCATAAAAATAATAACCTAAAGGTCTTAAATACCAGGTCATAAAACCCCTTAAAAAAAGATAAATATTGTTCAATAAATAATAATTTAGTAAATAGAATTGAAATTCCAAAAAAAAAATACAGTTTTAAACTTAATTTAATCTACAACAATTTATTATTGCCACATGATACCATTATTATTTATTGGATCCTAAAAAAAAAAAAAAAGAATTACATTCGAAAGCGGATGTTGGCGCCAAGCGAAACGTTCTACAATTTGACATATGGTCAAAGATTATGAAAATAAAAACAAAACGAGAAACTAGGCTAGAGCCTCCCAGATGCTCGCGTTGGATGACCGTGTTGCGGGGGCCGGGGGGAGCGGGGGCTCGGCAGATGCACCCGCAGCTGTCCCACGCACGCGCTCTGAACGCATTATGTCGCCGAGCACCTTTCGTGGGCGCTTTAATAATTTTTTTTTTCTGTCACTCATTGACGTTTGATTTCTGAAGGCCTTATGGACAGGTCCTATTTACCATTAATTCTGTTTTGTTGAACTGAAATCATACGAATGAAATATTTATTAATTTTCTTGGCTATTAACTACGGATTCCTGATTTTTATAAAAGAAAAACAGAAAAAAAACTTTGCAACATTTTGTTTTATTGTTTTTCGTTTTGTTATCGTTCGAACTTTTTTTTAAAATGATTTTCGAACATCCTTCGTATGGGTGGTGTTTATTAAAAAGTTTATATGTTGGGTGGCGGCATTTACATTGTAGATGTCTATGGGCTCCAGTAACCACTTAACACCAGGTGGGCTGTGAGCTCGTCCATCCAACTAGGCAATAAAAAAAGAAAAGTTATCGTTGAACTACAATATAAATGAAGTCATATTTTATTTATTCAGAACGAGAAGGCACTAGGGATTTACATGAATGTAGCTTTATAAAGGCATTTCATGATGGATCGCTCTTAATTAGAGAGCAGAGGTAGAGTATTCACGTTTTGATGTCTCTGGATTTTGCTAACACCAAGTTATCGTCATTCAAATCGGAGCCAAAGGCATAATAGACAGAGAACTTAAGAGATCCGGGAGGCCAAGATTTGACTGTGTTCTTCTTCCCTACCTATTCGTTGGTAGCCTAAGAGGCTATAGCTACGCCCAGACGGGTAGGTGAGCTCACGGGCTCAACCTGAGAGAGTTCGCTAACACTGGCCCTAGTAAGAGTAGTGCTTCGCAGAATCTAGGTACTGCATCGGAATCGCAATCCACTGAAAATATCCGGTGAGAAACTCAGTCGGCTAAACTATGAGCCTGGACACAACTGAGGTCCACGATCGACGCCCTCACTTACCATCGGGTGAGTTGTAAATTCATCTGCCTAGTGGCATACAAAAGCCGCCCTAATGAATTATTAAATCGAAACTCACACATTGATTCAATCCGTGTTGTGCCGAATAAGATTTCCAATAAAAAGGAAAGCAACAAAATATACATAATATATAAAATGACACATTAAACCGATCTTCCTAGTTACTTTTCTCGTAACTCATTTAATTCGAGTGCTCTGGGAATTATTGTATCGGCGTTGGGTTACCGGAGACCGTGGTCCACGGTGGTCTGTCAGCAGTTATTCTGCTAGCCTAAACATCCTGCCCAGTGGTGTATGGCGTCGGTCCACTGATAAACCAGAGCTTCGTCAGCTAGATACACAAGCGCACTTCATTGTTTGCTCTCACGAATGTAACGTTTTTTACTTTAATATTAATTGATCATTACTACCAATGATATCCGTTTGATTTCGTTGTAAACAGATATATCGAGTGGTGAAAGGAATTTTGGTTTTAACCAAAATTTTTGCAACTTTACAGGAGATCCATTTAAAGTTTAATATCTAATCACTACATAGTATAAAACAAAGTCGATTTCTCTGTCCCTATGTATGCATAAATCTGTCTGTCTGTCCCTATGTATGGATTTTGATGCGGTTTTTTTAAATAGATAGAGTGATTGAAGAGGAAGGTTTATCTATATATTAATACGTGAAGCAAAAACTTTGTATCCCTTTTAACGAAAATTGCGCCGACGGAGGAATATGAAATTTTCCACACTTATAGAGAATATAGAGAAGAAGTGCACAATGCTAATATTTTTTTTAAATAATACATAAAAGATACATTAAATAAATAAAGAAAACATTACACACACTACATACCATGTATTTGACGCACACACGCATGCATACTATTTATTGTCAAACTTTGGTTCTTGAAGTCTGATGTCAAATTGAGAATAGACTAAAGATTGTTTATTTTTGTTAATATTTTTTATAGTGTAGTCTTGGCGAAATTTGTGATTATAGAAGTATAAAATACAATCTTAATAGTTTATATAAGTTTATATTAATATAAGTTTGTACACACTTACAATTCCAATTAATTATAGTCGAATTTCGAGTACTGCGGGACCTCTAGTATGTATAATAACATCCATTAAATAGCGGAGAAATCAATAATAAATTACAGTTTCCGAAGCGAAGCGAGGGCGGGTCGCTAGTCTATCTATATAAAAATCAATTTCTGTTCGTTAGTCTCGCTAAAACTCGAGAACGGCTGGACCGATTTGGCTAATTTTGGTCTTGAATTATTTGTGGAAGTCCAGAGAAGGTTTAAAAGGTACATAAATAATGCTCTGAATTAAATAAAAATAACAATTTTGTTTTTCCTTCGATGTGTCCACCGTCGGACGTATTTCTTTTATTTGTTTTAAGTTTATTTTACACAAAAGTTTAGGTCTTTTATTTATCGATTGAGGCACTACGAAGTCTGCCGGGTCAGCTAGTTTGTTATAAATATCTTAATTAAAAATCTTCTTCAGCTATTCGAATTGGAGTAAACTTTATTGAAGTTCAATTAAAAACATCGAACTGTTGATGCTAATGCCAAATAAAAGGTATCTTTAATTACAAAGATAAATGTCCCGTGTTAAGCGGAATGTCCCTTAAAGCGAATATCCTTTTACCCCTCGATATTATTATGGAGTTCAAAAACAAAACAAAAACGTGCTAAAATAGCAAATCGGAACTAACAATTCATTTCATCTTAAAATTATACCTACTCTGTCTCTCTTGATACTGGTGATAATATTAGAGCGTATAAATACAGCACACTGAGTTTCTCGTCGGGTCTTCTCAGCGGGTCGCGTTTCCGATCCGGTGGTAGATTGTTTTTTTTTTTGCCCGTGTTGGCAGACGAGCATACGGCCCACCTGATGGTGAGTAGTTACCGTCGCCCATGAACTTCGGCAACGCCAGGGGCAGAGCCAAGCCGCTGCCTACCGTTCTGCGAAGCACTGCTCTTGCTAGGGCCAGTGTTAGCAACACGCCCAATTTGAGCCCCGTGAGCTCACCTGCATGTCAAGAAGAAGCTGAAATAGCCTCTCAAGGCTATCAGCATAGTAGCTGCAATTATTGCACCGTCATCTGTATTTGATGCGCGTGCGAATTGTCGAGTTAATTGGCCGTCTCGAAGCCTGTGGAAATGAAGTCCAAAAATGTTGGTTTAATCAAATATGTTACGCGATTTTGGACATGATATAATTTTCTGACATCATTTTTTTTTGTTTTTCTTTCACCGATCACCGGCCACGTGGCTGCCGAAACATAAAGTCTCAATTGGAATGTATAGTTCATTCTTTAAACTGGAATTCATTGATGTCTATTTGAAATAGGCAGGGTGATACGTGCGGGCCCACCAAACCGGTAATTACGCAACCTACAACTATCGAGTGTTTTTTTTTTTTTATTGCTTTGATGGATGGACGAGCTCACAGCCCACCTTGTGTTAAGTGGTTACTGAAGCCCATAGACATCTACTATGTAAATGCGCCACCCACCATCTCGAGGTGGGTGGCGCGGTGGGTGGCGGTAAGTTCTAAGGTCTCAGTATAGTTACAACGGCTACCCCACCCTTCGAACCGAAACGCATTACTGCTTCACGGCGGAAATAGGCAGGGTGGTGGTACCTACCCGTGCGGACTCACAAGAGGTCCTACCACCAGTGATTACGCAAATTATAATTTTGCGGGTTTGGTTTTTATTACACGATGTTATTCCTTCACCGTGGAAGTCAATCGTGAACATTTGTTGAGCACGTATTTCATTAGAAAAATTGGTACCCGCCTGCGGGATTCGAACACCGGTGCATCGCTTCAACACGAATGCACCGGACGTCTTATCCTTTAGGCCACGACGACTTTGTGTTTGATTTTTATTAATTCTTGCACTGGTGGTAGGATGTCTTGTGAGTCCGCACGGGTAGGTACAACCGTCATGCCTATTTCTGGCGTGAAGCAGTAATGCGTTTCAGTTTGAAGGGCCGGACAGCCGTAGTTAAAAGCGGGAACTTAGAGCTCATGTCACAAGGTGTGGGCGGCATTTACGTTGTAGATGTCTATGGTCCCCGGTAACCACTTAACATCAGGTGGGCCGTGAGTTCGTCCACCCATCTAAGCAATAACAAAAAGTCGTATCGGCATCGGCATAGTCGCATCATGCTATGATGAATATGATAGTGGTTAAATTGCTTTTGTAAAAAAAACGGTTTTTAGTTTTTGGCGGGTTTTCTGTCTTTACCACAGACTATATCACAGTATCGTAGTGAGCCCTGCTGGTAGCTGTATGCACCTATAACTTGTTGCTTATATAAATTATATAATAAATTTATTATCAGGACGTTTAAATTGTAAAAGACTTATTCACTTCAAATGCAAATTATAAAAAGCGGTCTTCATTTTGACCTCTTCCTCTTTCAATTGCTCGCTTGATTTCACTTATTATTTTAACATATTTGTGAAATGTTTCGACACTAGAGCTCTGAACAAAAGCTCCAACATACTTACTCTACAAAAAATACAAAACTCTATCAAAAAAATCAGTGTCTATAAAACCATACTGATATTATTGATCCTTCAAAATATACATTTCTAGTAATTACGTAATCTATTGAGAAACAATTGAAAAACAAAACTATATAGAGCGCAATATAAACTTTGCAACATTTAGTAATAAATTATCATTATTGCAATTCTAAACAACCGAAGATGTTCGATGAGGTTACTTATGCACGAAAATTAAAAAAAAAAACAAAACAAGAATTTTTATGTTTTCCGAGAACCAAACGTCGTACGCCCGGGCTAAATTAACGTTGCCTACACGAAAAAATATTTTGAACCTTACTCGTAAGGATTAAAGCATAAAAACGATAAAAAGAAGGCTTTTACTTAAACTTCTAGAGTCGCCCGGCGTATCCTTTTGTTCTAAATGAACGAAATTCGCATGGTTCAAATTTCGAAGGCAGTAATAGTTGTTATAGGGATATAGATATGGGAACTTTGTTTACGTAATAAATATATAAATTTTGATTTTTTTAACGCAATTATTTTGCTTTTTTATTTTCACTTCCTATTCGTTGGTAGCCTAAGAGGGTATTCCAGATACGCCCGGAAGGGTAGGTGAACTCACGCGTTCAACTTGAGAGAATTTGCTAACACTAGCCTTAGCGAGAGCGGTGTTTCGCAGAATCTACCACCGGATCGGAATCGCGACCCATTGAGAATATCCGGCGAGAAACTCAGTAGACTAATTCTTTTGCATAAATAGCTAATATTTTATACATAATATAAGACATACAGTGTATAATAAAAGTCTTGTGAGTCCGCACGGGTAGGCACCACCACCCTGCCCATTTCTGCCGTGAAGCAGTAATGCGTTTTGGTCTGAAGGGTGGGGCAGCCGTTGTAGTGTCAAAAACTAAGACTTAGAAGTCATTTCTCAGGTCTACGGGCTCTAGTAACCACTTAACACCACGTGGGCCGTGAGCTCGTCCATCCATCGTAGCAATATTAAAAAAGATTAGATCGAAAATCGAATAGACGCCAGGAATTGTAATATACAAACGGAATAGTCATAGTCATATAATGGCAGGCAGCGACTTCGCTTTGCCCCTGGCATTGTTAAGGTCCATGTGCGACGGTAACCACTCACCATCAGGTGGCCGTATGCTCGTCTGCCTGCGAGGACAATGAAAAAAAAAAAACAATTCTGCTTATTGTCTAAGTATATATATTTCTATTATTAAGTCTGTATTTTATTACATACTACGTACATAATACATAACATGGCGAAATAAAATAAAAATAATGATATAATTAATATACTCTTGATCATCACAGTCGGTTGTTCTTAGCAGAGCAGTCGTGGTCATTTGGAATCCTTATTTATTAAACTTTATTAAAATACTAGCGACCCGCCCTCGCTTCGCTTCGGAAACATTAAAACACACATGAAACTAAAAAAAAAAATAAAAAAAAATAAAAAAAAGTAGCCTATGTTCATCAGGGACAATGTCGGCTTCTAATGGAAAAAGAATTTTTCAAATCGGTCCAGTAGTTTCGGAGCCTATTCGAAACAAACAAACAAACAAATCTTTCCTCTTTATAATATTAGTATAGATTAATATTTTATGCTCTTGATATTGATCAAGATATTAGAGGGAAGCTATAAAATTATTGTATTGTCATCAGTTCATAATGCACGCGCGTGTTGTCAATGGGACGTTTTGAAATTGTATAAATTAAATTTTTTTTGTTTGTACTCATGTTGGAAGATGCCGTTGGATTGACGTTCAAGGTTAAGTTGATAAAAGCTTGTTAAAATAAACCCTTTTTTACACAATTACAGTGTAACTAACTCACCCTGCAAACGTTGTTTGCCTTATAAATTATTTCTAGGAAAGATAAATTAACCTAGATATCGACTGCGGCGCCATCTGCCGGGCTGATTTGTGAATCTAAACCATCCGGGGTGCCATCCAAACGCATACAAAAAAAAATCATTCAAATCGGTCCAGCCGTTTAGGAGGAGTCTAGTGACAAACACACACATAAAAAAAAAATATACAAAAGACTAGCTGACCCGGCAGACTTCGTAGTGCCTCAATAGATAAATAAAAGATCTAAACTTTTGTGTAAAATAAACTTAAAACAAACAAAAGGAATCCGTCCGACGGGAGGGACATCAAAGGAAAAACAAAATTGTTATTTTTATTTAATTCCGAGCATTTTTATATATGTCTACCTTTTAAACCTTCTCTGGACTTCCACAAATAATTCAAGACCAAAATTAGCCAAATCGGTCGAGCCGTTCTCGAGTTTAAGCGAGACTAACGAACAGCTATTCATTTTTATATATACTTATAGAAGATAGATAGAAGATAGATAATAGATTTCATAAAAATTTCAACCGAAAACAAAAATCAAAAGAAATTTTATACGCAATATCATTAGGATATTATCAAATGTTAACGTTGTGTTCACATTAAAAAAATGTGAATCGTAATATGTTTCCTTCCGCTGAATTCGTTACGATTTACGTTTGGGTCCACTAAATAAAATAAAATAACAAAAAAATAAATACGCGCAGGGCTTCCCCCCGTGTCTTTAGAAAAAGGTCTCGTTTGAACAAAGATCTTTTGTCCCTTGAAGAAAAAACGAATCGGGCGTCTTCCCTAACAAATGTTCTAACTAAAACTATTAAGGTGCTGTTACACATGCTCATTTCAAGCATGAAAGCATGCTTCTATTGAGCAGTTGCTACTTAGTAGCATGTATGTCGGAATGTTGCTCAAAAGTAGCATGCTATTTCGTGTTTGCTAAATCAACAGGCGTGCGATTTTTGAGCACGCTACTTGCTGCGCGGGTGGAAGGGGGCGTGCTTTAAGTGCGTCTAAACAGGTTTGCTTATTGAGCATGCTAGTATCGATCAGTCGTTTGCAACAGGTATTATACAAATAAATACATAAAATACTTAAATAAATAGCATACTTAAAACTAGCATGCCTATTGCTAGCAAATGTAAGCTGTTCATGAGCTTGCTCGTATTGAGCATACTCAATAGCACGCTTTTTAGCATGCTATTTTAGAGCATGTGTAACAGTACCTTTATGTTACTGATTTGGACAAATTTATTTTCATTTTTGATTCAATAATGGTGTTTGATTGTACAAGTTTCTTTTTCTGATCGCCGTTAACGTTTCAGTGGCCGCCTTTTCCCATTGAATTTCTCGCCGGATCTTCTCAGCGGGTCGCGATTCCGATCCGGTGGTAGATTCAGCGAAGCACTGCTCTTGCTAGGACTAGTGTTAGCAAATTCTCTCAGGTTGAGCCCGTGAGCTCACCTACACGTCTGGGCATAGCTGGGCCCTTAGCCAATGATTAGGTAGGTAGCGAATTTATTTGGTTTCCCCCAGTCACAGATAGCCCCCGGGGTTATCTGTGCCCCCAGTACAGTTATGAAGCTTACCAAAGCCGCTGCCTAACGTAGATAACTTTTCTAATCCCTTCCAAATTAGAATGGAAAATATATCGTCACATCAAACATAAAAAAGAAGGGTATAAAAGCACTGGCTCCAGGAAGAAGAACTTTGCTCCGATGGAGGAACCATCAAAATCTTTAGAGCTTTTCGCGGTTATCTTACAAAAGACGTTTTGAGCTCACACAGGCACTACCATTTTGTTTATGAGGAGGTCAGCGTCGAAAACGGTTTAGCTTGAAGAACAAAAAAATGGGAGGTTCTGATGTCCCAGGATAGGGGCCGCATTAATGATGCGTTCCTTACAAGCACTTAGCATCAGATGTGACATGGGCTTGTGTACACATCTAGGATGATACGACAGTCTCCTCATAGAATTTCTAAATTATCTGAGAGACTGTGAATTTTGACAGTTGTAATGATTTTTGGTCTATGGAGTATGTCGTCTAAATTATTCTTATTTCTGCAGCTGCTCATAACGTATTCTAGTGAAATTGGATCTAGCATAGTTTATGTGCTTTTTTAATTCACAACAACAGAAAAAAGCTAGTCATAAAACAAATAATATAAGTCTTCGACAATCAGTTAATGCCGCGTGTTTCTTTGTTAAAAATATTACAATAATACTATTCTAATAAACAACACATTTGTTTTTAAATCTTATTTTTCCGTTAAGACTAAGAAACTTAAAACATTATTATTACAGTATAAATTTAAAGTTGTTCAGCATTGTACGGACACTATACAGCAGGGACATTTAGCTTAATAAAAAAAAAATTGCAGGCGATTAAGTATGTATCGTAATTATAAAAAAATATTGTATTTGTAAGGTCATGATCACATCTGATCCTCTGTGACGTCATAATGTCTCATAAATGTAACATAATAATTTATCAGCACGTGGCCAATGCGTGGTTTTTTTTTTCAATCGTGCAACAACATTTTGCGAAGCTATACTCTGCGCCCCTCTGTTTCATGTACTCTGTGGTAGATGAAGCGCAGGTAGCAAGCTGGGGATGGACGGTTTGAATGTCGAATTTTGCAGTGTTGTCAGTTCGAGAAAAAAAATACATTAGTAATATTTTTCGTCGGGGTGGTGTGCTAAATTCTTGATTTGATAATATTCAAAGAAGGTGATGTAAAAAAGAAAATTCGTTAAAAAAACTGTATTTGAAGGCATAGTTGTAGAATTTGTTGTTTTATTATATTATTTTTATAGGAAAGGAAACCGTAATTTCCATAGCGAAAACTAAAACAAATTAAATTTCAAACTAAACGAATCTTTTGGGACAATATTGAAAACAACAAGTTATTCCGAATAAATAGCTATTCTATTAATTATTTTTACATGCTTTTATTAGGTTAATTAGAGATTAGCCAATTTGGAAACTTTTAACGTAAATGGTAGGTACCCAATACGAAGGTGTCCAATTAACTAGAATATTAGAAAAGTATCAAGGATCGATGAAATTAGGTAAATTTTATAAAGGCGGAATCCCCACATATAAAATAAATGTAAATTCGAATTATTAGTTCGGTCTGCTGTTAAAAATGTAAAGCATTTACACTCTTTTAATTTAATTCTATGCTCAATAAGTGAAACGCCATTTTAAGTCAATTCACTACTATCTGTTGTGAGTAATTTAAAGTTTTGTAAATTACTGTTTTCGATACAACAGTATTCTGTAAGTTATCAATGATCCAATATTTCCAGTTTCGACCGAGTGAACTTTACCTCAAATAATACGAAAAGCTGCTTTATGCGTCACGAGACGTCGTGCCGTACAGACACAACTCAAAACGTGTCAAGGATTACAACTTTCAAATCAGCTATGCAGTTTCATTTCACTTGATATCAAGGAAAATCTTAGCGGTGACAACCCAGTCGGGAAGTTCAGGAACCACTTCCCAGAACGATAAGGGCCGGACGGGGATGGGAAAGTGCGCGGGGGGAACACGGCGCGACAGCAGCTGCGCGCGCGTCGCTATCCCCGCTCCGCTTCGTCACTCCGCCGTCGACATTCGGGTGGTGCGTACGCGTCCGTCAGTTCGCCCGCGAAATACGCGCGTAACATTCAGTCGGAGTCAGTGCGTGAGTTCAAACTTTCCAGTTGACGATAGTTGCGTTGCGTTCACGTGTGCAGAGGAGCGGAGGCGTCAAGGACACAGGGCGCGGCACAGGAGCGGCTCGTCATCCTTTGTCCGGGAGGCCCGTTTGGCTGGGCAGTGACTGGCGCCATATTCGGTACGTGTGCGATATTGCACCAGTCCCGGCCTATCCGAGCGGGCCCGTCCGTCGAGAGTCGAGACCGCTACTCAGGCGCTCAGCATCCGCGGCGCGCGATCCCGTTAGCTGGCCGGTCGGTCGTTCACTGCGGTGGCCACGCTTAGGACGCGATTAGGTGTAAACGTTTGTGTTTCATATCAAATTGCACCAATCCCGGCCTGCCTGTGGCCACAGCTCTACGTGAACCAACTCAACATTACGGTCTCCAGAAGAGAAGTACTGTGCGAACAGGTTCGAGGAATAACTCGTTGCATATACCCTCCTAAATAATGTTCTTACTACCCCAAAATCCGTGGGCACGTTGTTCCGATGAGGTAGGTCAACAAGTTTTTAATAAATTAGCATTTGGAGCGTTCGCATGTTTTAATGCATTAAGTTTTCGTAACATTGTGTAAGATCAGTTAACATATCACGTAATAGATGTGTTTTTCCGAGTACGAGACCACCGGAAGCCAATGTAAATTCATGGATACCTACATTATTTTTGTACCTAATTCGTAGAAAATTTTCAAACGAATCAAAGTTTGAATACCTAACCGTAAGAATAAAAATTAAAACTTGATTGTTAGTTCAAAACTCAAAAAAGGAATACCGAAATATGCGAAAGGTAACTTCTTAAGAGACGTTAGTTAGATTATTTAGAAAGTAATTTTGTGTTCCGTTCGTTGTTTGGTAGATTTAAAAGAAAGTTCAACATTCGATACCCAATGGCTGCTATGTGACCGTACCACTGCTGGACCGGTTTCAGGCGAATTATCTACATGCAGCTGCGTTCGTGTTACATGGTCGGACCGCCAAAATCCAAGGACACTCGAAACGCTACGATTAAATCTAGTAACAGCTGATCATTTCATTCACATCTATTCAGTTGGCTTACGGTTAGCCCACTGAGTTTCTCGCCGGATCTTCTCAGTGGGTCTGGTTTCAGTGTGAGTTTCAATTAGTGAGTCTCTGTTTCCACTGCTCTTACTAAGGTTAGTGTTAGTAACGTCGTCAGGTTAGAGCCCCCGTGAGCTCATTAACTCGTGAATCTAGTATAACCCTTCGAAGTTACTAGAATAGGGAGGATAAGGCTTACATTTCAACGCCACATCGTGCGCTTTTGTATTTAATAATCTTGGTCTTTGGTCCGGAATAATAAAGCCGAAATTCGTTTCACCATTTTTGTGAGGGTAGATATTTTGAAATACTAAAAACCGTTATAACAAAACCGTGGACTAACAAATAACTTTATTAACTTATTGTAAGTGTTTTCGTTTAAATACATTAATTACTTATTACATTAATTTTATTGTATTACGTTTGAGATGTTGACGCCACATCCGATAAACTAACCTGTAGGCCCTGCCTGCCACCGGACATCACGCCTTCCTTTTTTTCCTACCTAAGCTGATAGATTTGAGAGGCTATGTCAGCGTAACCTGACAAGTAGGTGAGCTCACGGGGCACAAACCTGACGACGTTGCTAACACTAGCCCCGGCAAAAGCAGTGCTTCCCTGAATCTTATCACCGGATCGAAAATGCGACCCACTGAGAAGATTCGATGAGGAAGTCAGTGGGCTTCTGCTTCTACGGTCTCTTGTCAATTTTACAATTTTATGTAGTAGTAGTAGTTTTATTTTTCCAACTGAAAAGGCAAAGATGTCATACCATTCAGCCTAATCTTTTATAAAGTGAAATGAAATGAGATTAGATGATATGGGATGCAATATAATCTCAGTAAAATGGTGGTCATTAACTGAGACTTTTTAAGTGAACTTTTTGGAGGAACCCGAGAAGTTACGTCCAGCGGCTTTGTTTAATTTTCTCACATTTGTGCACTTTCACAGATACTAAACAGTTAATAAAACACCGTTATTACGCATTTAAACCAGAAGAAACACTAAATAATAATAATAAAACAAATCACACAACTTCACTCCTCGCGTTTCCCGCCAAAGTCTTTCAGAGTTTGACATTTGTCTAGGATAATCTTTTTTTTTTTTTAGGATTATCTTATTGTCATTACTTTGCTTATTTAAATCACATTGCGCGTCCATATTTTAGCCACTTACCACGCGGCTCTAAAATGAACATCCAATTTTCGGAGAGCTTCAAGCTAGGTTGGCGAATCCTCAACGATGGACGTTTAACTGTCCCTGGCGTTGCTGATGTCCATGGGCAACGACGACCACTCACCATTAAACAGACAGTCGCTGATAAGGTGAAGCTAAAGACGTGGTAGGTGATATGGTAGTAGTTGCTACTGGTCGAATGGTTAGTGTCAAGGGTCCAGGTTCGACTCTCGGCCGGTGTTGGTTATTGCGATAGACGCGTAAGATTAGATAATTTATTTCAAACTTACCATTATCCAAGGTAATTCCCTCCTTGCGTCGGTTTCCTCATTACTGAGGGTCGTGGTCATGGCCTTGAAACAGTTTAAATGTTTCTCTGTCCATGACTCTCTTGGGATGTAATTGTGGTGGGTTCCCACGTCCTTCCACATCAGTATATCGAAGGGATTTAGTCCTTCACGGCAACTGGTCCCGCTCCGGGTCTCTGGTTGGATCCAGGGGCTGGGTTATTTCCCGCCGCCCAGTGCTCAGCGTTGACGTTTTACGGTAGGAATGTCCAGCTCTTCTCAACCCTCCTCTTTTCTCATCCGGGCTTGGGACCGGCAATGGCAGAGTTAATCCAAGAGAAAAATCCAAGGTAATTAATGCGGATGCTAATGAAATTCAAAATTTAAAGCACCAAATTAACAATTTAAAATAAATTTCGACTTAGATTATTCTACAAGGCATTATTTATGTGGCTTAATAATATGCAATACATTGATAGCTCGGCATTTATTGTGGTCTCAAATGACGTCATCCGTGATGAGCTTTCTTTAATCGAGCTTTGACCTCTTGACTGTTTTTTTTATTGCTCAGATGCGCGGACGAGCTCACAGCCCATGTTAAGTGGTTACTGGAGCCCATAGACATCTACAACGTAAATGCGCCCCTTGAGATATGAGTCGTCTATTATCAAAGGTGGCAATCTGTGCATTTGGACAAAAAAAATTATTGATATGTCAATACAGATTGATTTGAATATAATCGTCTCCTTCAAAGAATACGGTTCAAAACCTGCATTAATTAAAGGTTAATACTTAACCTGTTATTTATCTAAGATATCGTTTCGAAGAGTTTTGTGACTGCTAATGGAATACAAAGTCAATAATTCGTTTTTCTGATTTACCAATAATTGTCCAAAAGTCAGATTGCCGGCTTTGATAATAGTCGACTCATATAAGCTCTAAAGTCTCAAGTATAGTTACAACGGCTGCCCCGACCTTCAAACCGAAACGCATTACTGCTTCACGGCAGAAATAGGCAGGGTGGTGGTACCTACCCGTGCGGACTCGCAAGAGGTCTTAACACCAGTAAACCAGTCGGTGCTGTTTTAAACCGTCTCTTTATATGATTGTACATCGACAACTCATACAATGTCGTCATCAATATAGTCGAAATTAATTAAATATATATTAAATATAAATTAATTAATGATATCTCTGAAACTGTTAGTCATAATTATTATCTTGATAAAATTTAAATGGGATCACACGAGAAGCACGCTTTTTTGAATAAAAGTGTCATCAATATTGGTTCATTTAGAGTAGTAAACTTCTGTGGTAACGCACATAAAAATTAGTCTAATTGTGAAACTTTAATATAGAAATCAGCTACAAAAAAAAACACGTTTTCTTTGTGAAACTTTTTGGTATAATTCATTCGTCCAATCCATCGTTAATAGTGAACCGCTCACGACAAAGTTCACTACTAGTCAACTGAATTATGAAGAACTAGCTTTTGCCCGCGACTTCGTCTGCGTGGAATAGTTATGTACTTTGGCATAACGCTAAATTTTACCCGCTTCATTTACAGCACTCAGGATTGGAACTTCATTACTGAACCGGTAGATGGCGTTGAAGAAGCCAGATTTTGAGATTTTTTGACAACCAATTTTTTAATTTTTCGTAAAAAATATATTTTTTTATTTTTCTTAATAATAAGTATCCTATGTTACTTCTAATATCTCCAAGAATATGTGTACAAAGTTTCATAATGATCGGTTGAGTAGTGTTCGCGTGAAAGCGTAACAAACAAACTTATTCATATTTATATATTAGTAGGGATGTGTAACTACCGCGCGAATGTTCATAATCATTTGGTTCGTGCGTAAAACCAACGCGCAGACACTGCAGGCGAGTGTTCGTCTCAATTCGTCTCTGCTCGGCGAGCGTCAAAACGAGCCATTAAATGTCTGACCATCAATAATAAAATGCCCAAAACACGTCATTACGGATCCCCCCGATCCATTAACGGTGCTTTTATGTACCACAAGCAGGCATGGTGGTTGTAGCTACGCGTGCGGACTCACAAGACGTCCTACCATCAGTAAAATATGCACGTGCGATCTAGCCGTGAGCTCGCCATAGAGAAGCCAGAATATCCATAGGAAAGGGAGGCTACCGATAGTTCGGTAGCCAACAAAAACACTTACTTAAAGCACTCCCCGTGGAACATCACGCCCGATCCTGTGGACCGAATGGTAAACAGTCGATGTCGCCCTGAACACGTCATTACGGAACCTCCCGATCCATTAACGGTGCTTTTATGTACCACAAGCACCGTCATCGTCCTCGTCGAACCCGTCGCTTGCGACAAAGGGCTCGACGAGCAAATTAACCCATAGACACAGCCCACTCAGTTTCTCGCCGGATCTTCTCAGTGGGTCGCGTTTCCCATCCGGTGGGAGATTCTGCGAAGCACTGTTCTTGCTAGGGCCAGTGTTAGCAACACTCCGGTTTGAGCCCCGTGAGCTCACCTACACGTTAAGGCGAAGCTGAAATAACCTGTCAAGGCTATCATATCAGCATAGGTAGGAAAAAGAAAAATTAAAATCGAGAGGTGAAAAGGGAGTCAGGAGAGCCATTTAAAGTTTAAAATTTTGAAACAATTTAACAATAAAACTTCTTCGGCTATTTGAATGGAGTAAACATAATTGAGGTTCAATTAAAAACATCGAACTGTTGATGCTAATGCCAAATAAAACGGACCTTTAATTACAAGGATAAATGTCGCTTAAACCAAATAACCTTTCACCTCTCGAAATAATTATTGCAAAAACATTACGTTTCGCGTGAATTGCATTTCATTTCATTGCATGAAAATGCACAATTAGTACAATAACATTGTTAACGACATTCGCGACGGAAGCGCTTTTTGTTTGTCATCTGGTCGTCTCTTGGGATTGGTCAATAAACTAGTGTGAACTCGCCTCAAGGGGTCAACGAGTTCAAGAGCCAACGCGACTTCTTTTTTTATTTTTATTTCCTAGATGTGTGGACGAGCTCACAGCCCACCTGCTGTTAAGTGGTTACTGGAACCCACAGACATCTACAACGTAAATGCGCCACAAAACTTGAGATATAAGTTCTAATGTCTCCGTATAGTTACAACGGCTCCCCCATACTTCAAACCGAAACGCATTACTGCTTCACGGCAGAAATAGACGGAGTGGTGGTACCTACCCGTGCGGACTCACAAGAGGTCCTACCACTAGTGAATTTGTATCATTTTTTTTTTATTGCTTAGATCGGTGGACGAGATACAGGCCCTCCTAGTGCAAAGCGGTTACCAGAGCCCATTGACATCTGCCGCTACCTTCCTTGAGATATGAATTCTAAGTCTCGGTTTGTGCAGTCTTTTCGGATGCATTGATGGATACGGTACATGGATTTTACGGTAGGCAGCGGCTTGGCGCTACCTCTGGCATTGCTGAAGCCTATGGGCGACGGTAACCACTCACCATCAGGTGGGTCGTATGCTCGTCTGCATTTCTTTTTCTTCTCAGTTGTGTCACTCTTGACAGAGTGGTCGTGATCGTCATGTAGTATTGAAAGGGGCAGACTTGATGCGTCTCACGATGTCGCGCCATCTGCTCATATGCTCGTCTGCATACAAGGGAAATAAAAAAAAAAAAAAAATATGTACACAGACCACGCAATGTTTTTTATTCAAGATCGCGAAACTATCTATCAGCTATTGAGTATTTATTTCGGAACTAATAGAAATTACCAATAGAATACCCCTTGCCAACTTTAAAGATAAGCTGATAAGAGACATATTATTTACCAATATATACCAATTTTTGTAATGGAATACGTACTTAAAAAATGTTCACGATTGACTTCCACGGTGAAAGAATAACATCGTGTAATAAAAACCAAACCCGCAAAATTATAATTTGCGTATTTACTGGTGGTAGGACCTCTTGTGAGTCCGCACGGCTAGGTACCACCACCCTGTCTATTTCTGCCGTGAAGCACGTTACGATTTGAAGGGTGGGGCAGCCGTTGTAACTATACTGATACCTTAGAACTTATATCTCAAGGTGGGTGGCGCATTTACGTTGTAGATGTCTATGGGCTCCAGTAACCACTTAACACCAGGTGGGCTGTGAGCTCGTCCATCCATCAAAGCAATAAAAAAACAAATTGAAGATACCACCGCTGCTTACCGGAATGTTATAAATCTGTTTTATTATTATTGTTACACTGTTATTCTTTCATCGTGAAATTGGTTTGAACGCACGTCACGTTAGATCAAGTTTTGATACGTAATCAACTATGTATCTGGGTGTTTGTTTAATGCCAAAAAATAATTAAATTACCATATAAATTTTTGTATCGTGGTCCGGTTTGGGTTATAGACAACTCTGCGTATGCCGTGAATCCGGTTAGAAGCTTGGCACAACCGTTACACAATTGAGACTTGGACCTCACGCCTCAAAAGGAGTGATGGAATCAGCGTTCGAATTCAGTTAACTGGTGGTAGGACCTCTTGTAAGTCCGCACGGGTAGGTACCACCCCCTGCCTATTTCAGCCGTGAAACAGTATTGCGTTTCGGTCTGAAGGGTGGGGCAGCCGTTGTAACTATACTTGAGACCTTAGAACTTATCTCAAGGTGGGTGGCGCATTTACGTTGTAGATGTCTATGGGCTCCAGTAACCACTTAACACCAGGTGGGCTGTGAGCTCGTTCACTCATCTAAGCAATAAAATAAATAAAAAAACAGCGTTCGAATGTGTATAGATACCCCCGGTAACAACACCGCGGAAGTCCAGTTCTCGTCTACTACACTAGTAACAATAAATGAAGTATTAATGTTTCCGAAACAACAAATGTTTCCTTATCAGATCGATCTAAATTGTAAATTCATCTTTATATTAATACGTGAAGCAAAAACTTTGTATCCCTTTTTACGAAAATAGCGCGGACGGAGGAGTATGAAATTTTCCACACTTATGGAGAATATAGAGAAGAAGTGCACAATGCAAATTTTTTTTTTAAATAACACATAAAATATACATTAAATCAATAAAGAAAACATTACACACACTACATACCATGATTTGACGTACACACGCATGCATACTGTTTAATGTCAAACTTTTGTTCTTCACGTCTGTTGTCAAATTGAATTAAATATTGTTTGTCTTTGTTAATATTTTTAGTCTTGGCGAAATTTGTGATTATAGATGTATAAAATACAATCATAATAGTGTACAAACTTACAATTCCAATTAATTATAGTCGAAATTCGACTACTGCGGGACCTCTAGTTAATATTAAATCACCCTTGAATATATCTCAAAATTTTGCTGTCTCTAGGTGAATTCGCAGTTTTATTAGATGTTTTTCTACATTAATAAGTAATAGGTATAATGAAAATTCGTATGCTGTAATGCTAATAAATAATTGAATAGCGCGGGTGACTGTTATAAAATGTATATAATGTATTATATTATTTACATCAAAATCAAGTTTAGCCTAATAAAACTATAGCACAATCTGAGTTGCTCTATAAAGAGAAACAACATTTAAAGCTATTGCTTCACCACTTTTTATGTTCTTTTTATATTTCAATCTTCAAAAATGTTTTAATATTTCTAATGTCAACGGCCTTCTGGTGTAGTGGTAAGTGACATGGTCACTACACAAGGGGGTCGCGGGTTCGAATCCCGCCAAGGGAAGATATTTGTATGGTAAATATAAATGTCTTTTCCAGGGTTATGGATGTATATTAAATATATGTATATGTATAATAAAAAATCTTACTTTTATTTCCGTTACCTGGTACCTGTAACACAAGTTCTTTACGAACTTATCACGGGATCAGTTAACGAAAAAAAAAAAAAAAAAAAATTCCTTCTTCTAATGTTTCAATTTGATTCCATTTATGTCATCTTTATAACATATTAACCTCTTTTTCGTATAGAGTTTAATATATTTAAATTCTCATTTTGAGTTAAATGAAAATTTTGTATACAGTCTGACCCAACCAGGAAATCATCGTCGAAGTTGTCGTCATTTATAACAAAAATATTGACATGTTTTTCAATTTCGAAATTTTTTATTTTTAAAGTATTATGTGCCATTTCGATGTGAAATTGGCTAAAATTCAATATAAAAAAGAAATATTCAAAGATCATGCATCGAATTGAAAATTATTGTCTCGAGGAAAATGACGATGGTACGTCACTGCACGTAATGTATGCAATTGAAGATCAGCTGACGCGCGGTTCAACGACCTCCGGTGGTCGCCATTTGCCGTAACGTTAGCGGGTTCACGAAATACGAATTTGCAAAGCCAATTAGAGTTTACTAATGTTCACTGATGGACCGATATCACGGACATCCCGTGATTGGGATTTTACGTGTCACATTTTCTCTTTTCAGATAATTAGACTTATATTAGAACAAAGGAAAAAGGTTGTACAGAGTAACTTTTTTTTTTTTACTTAGGTGGGTGGACAAGCTTACAGCCCACCTGGTGTTAAGTGGTTCCTGGAGCCCATAGACATCTACGACGTAAATGCGCCACCCACCTTGAGATATAAGTTCTAAGGTCTCAAGTATAGTTACAACGGCTACCCCACCCTTCAAACCGAAACGTATTATTGCTTCATGGCAGAAAGGCGGGGTGCGGACTCACAAGAGGTCCTAACCACCAGTAAAGTCTTTGTTCATTTGATAATAGAACTTATATTAGGACCAAGGAAAAGGCTGTAAGGCACATAGTAACTTTTAATTTGATAGTCAGTTTAATTAATGCGCTCTTAAGTCGTGTTTTTAATTACAATTTTTGTTGCTTTGCCAATCTTTTTTCTTATTTTTTTAATTTCGAGATTAGCTAATCAATAAACATTACCATCGATGTACAGCTTGACCTCTGCAAGCAGTTACGGGAAATTATCCCGCGTATGCGATGCATGTTATGCAAATCGATTCACGAAATTGCCTCAATATTTCTCGATTTTAATTAACATTACGGTACAAAATGACTTCTTGATTAAACCGGTGCATCCATCAACCATCCTAATTATAACTAATATTCAAATTTCTATATACATTTTTCAAGTTTGATAGTTTTCTCCGTACAATCTAGATAAAATATAATTTAAAATTCTTTCGTCATTAGCTCATGCAACCGTTACGATATTTTATGTTTGATCCAATTTTTGATTCCAATGTCGGTTTATCTTTTTTTTTGTTGCCTTTTTAGGCAGACGAGCATACGGCCAACCTGATGGTGAGTGGTCACCGTCGCTCATGGACGTCAGCAATGCCAGGGGCAGAGCCAAGCCGCTGCCTACCATAAATCTGCATTTTCTTTAGAAGATCTTTAAGCTGTGTATAGTTATGAGAAATTTGAAGGAATACTTGACCGGTACAATTATTGTTGACTAGCCGTACTCGCCCGCTTCGTTGGGCATTTAAAATTAACATTATTATTGTCATTATTATTAGGGAGTCCAACACTCATATAAATATTAACCTATCCATTAAGTAAATGTATTTTCTACATGGATACCAAGTTTCAAGTCAATCGGATGCACGGTTCAGTAGTTTTAACGGAACATCCGTAAAAACCACTGTAGATTTATAACTAGTTAGGTCATAAGTATTGTCACACAGTAAAAACTTTTCTTTTAGAATGCTGGCCACAAAAAAGTTTATTGAATTCGAATTTCGAATTGTTCATGAAAATAAAAATGTATACTTTTGGAAAGTTTACTCATTTTTAAATATGGAGTGGACGCTTAAAGAAGACCGTGTTGCAGTTATTGCGTTGCATCGTGGCGGTTACGCGCCAATTCAAATTTTTAACATACTGAAAAATTTGAATATAACCAAAAGATTCGTTTATCGTGCCATCAAACGATACAATGAAGACTCTAGTGTAGATGACAGGTCAAGAAGTGGTCGCCCTCGGTCTGTTGGGACTCCAGCAGTGATAAAAGCTGCGAAGGCGCGAATTCAAAGAAATCCCAAACGTAAGCAGAAACTGTTGGCCCTTCAGATGGGGTTAAGCAGAACCACGGTGAAAAGGGTGTTAAATGAAGACTTAGGGCTTCGGGCATATCGAAGAAAAACAGGACATCGTTTGAATGCTCGTCTAATGGACCTGAGACTGAAGAGATGCCGCGCTTTGGTGAAGCGGTACGCGGGAAAAAAATATCGGGAAATTCTTTTTTCGGATGAAAAAATTTTTACTGTAAAAGAGAGCTACAACAAACAAAATGATAAGGTGTACGCACACAGTAGTGAAGAAGCGAGCAACCGTATTCCGCGTGTCCAACGAGGTCATTTTCCATCCTCGCTCATGGTATGGTTGGGAGTTTCTTATTGGGGCTTAACAGAGGTACATTTTTGTGAGAAAGGTGTAAAAACGAATGCAGTTGTGTATCAAAATACAGTCCTGACGAACCTTGTGGAACCTGTTTCTCATACCACGTTCAATAACAGGCACTGGGTATTCCAACAAGATTCGGCGCCAGCTCATAGAGCGAAGAGCACACAAGACTGGCTGGCGGCGCGTGAAATCGACTTCATCCGGCACGAAGACTGGCCCTCCTCCAGTCCAGATTTGAATCCGTTAGATTACAATATATGGCAACACTTCGAGGAAAAGGCGTGCTCAAAGCCTCATCCCAATTTGGAGTCACTCAAGACATCCTTGATTAAGGCAGCCGCCGATATTGACATGGACCTCGTTCGTGCTGCGATAGACGACTGGCCGCGCAGATTGAAGGCCTGTATTCAAAATCACGGAGGTCATTTTGAATAAACTTTAGTGTCATAAGAATCTATGTTTTGTTAAGTTCATTTTGGTATATGAATGGTTACATAATGAATAAACTTGTTTCAATTATTTTACATTAAACATGTGACAGAATTTATGACCTGACTAGGTATATTAGTATAGATTAGAAAAAAAATCGTTTATGAAGTCCGCTTATAATATAAGTATTTTCTAATATCTATGACTTGTTCTTCTTTGAAGGTCAGATAGGAATGCGAAGTTGTTGGTTGCGGTTTGATCGTTCCCCTGAAATTGTCGCTGTTCACAGATAACACACTCCTTCAGGTGTGACGATGCTCACTAGCCTTCGAAGGCAATAAACTATCTATCAGAAATGCATCCGTTCCTTCCAGTTTTTTCAGTTCGATTCTAATAATTAGTATGGGCACAAATCATTGGCCATCGACATTATCGGAATGCAGTTAAACCAACTTGGGAACCGTCTGTCGAAAATGAAATTACTGACGGAAAAGACGCTCCTATACACAGGGACGTCTTAAACTAGGCTGGGGCCCTTGGGCACACAAGAATTTGAGGCCCTTTTGGAAAGTAAAAAAAGCGAATTATAATAACATTTTTTTACTGAGTATAGCGACCCGCCCTCGCTTCGCTTCGGAAACATTAAAACACACATGAAACCAAAAAAAAAATAAAAAAAAAATAAAAAAAGTAGCCTATGTTCATCAGGGCAATGTCGGCTTCTAATGGAAAAAGAATTTTTCAAATCGGTCCAGTAGTTTCGGAGCCTATTCGAAACAAACAAACAAACAAATCTTTCCTCTTTATAATATTATTAGTATTAGTATAGATGACCATTTATTATAGGTAATCAAATACAGTATGATATAATATGTCATTAATGATATTAGAATGCTGCTGGTTTTTTGGTTACGATTTCGATAACGGTTTCTTTCGGGATTTCTTTTGAGCAAAATCTTCTATTATAGGCATAGTATATGCCTTGTAAATACCTTCTGATTACTGATTTGTGAAAAAAGTATAATGTGCCCGACAAAAATGTTTTGAGAATAAACGTGTGAGAGAAATTATCGGTCTTTTGGGGCCCCCTGAGAATGGGGGCCCTGGGCACGGGCCCTGTATGCCCTTATGGTAAAAACGGTATTGCCTATACATTCAAAATACTTTGCTGATTGTTGAGTTGAATAGAAGTTGGTTTTTAATTGTCTGTTTCCTGTTTTTTTTTCAATAACCTTTTGTATTTGAGTTGGAGTTGAATCAGTCCACTTTGATAAATTACGCAATAGAACCTAAGGCTCTAGTAAGTCCGAAAACGGCAGTCTTCACGAATGTTCACATGCCACAGGCCAATACAGCAGTACTTAACTTACTATCTGCTTGCATGAGTTAAGAACACTTCGAAGATAGCCTTGAGACAAATATGACTCAATTATGACTCATAATTGACATAAATACAGCATAACTAATCTTATATTATTTAGTGCTAAACCTTTTTAATTTCATTGGGTATAATATGAATCCTAATAAGGACTAGTGGTTGCAATTCGACCATAATTCATTGAAGTAATTAGTTTGAATATTATTAGGTTCTACTATCAAAGACTATACTTCTGTACTCCTTCTCTATGTTCTTCATAAGTCTGGGAAATTTCATACTCCTCCGTCTGCGCAATTTTCGTAAAAAGGGATACAAATTTTTTGTTTCACGTGATTAATATATAGATGATATATTATAACATGTGCCTATAATATAATATGTATAAAATCATGTGATATAATGTGAAAATAAACTTAATAAAAATGCACTTTGATCTTAAGCTTATACGGTATTAATGGTAAGCGGAA
The DNA here is from genome assembly GCF_030267445.1 of Bombyx mandarina. Classification (NCBI taxonomy): domain Eukaryota; kingdom Metazoa; phylum Arthropoda; class Insecta; order Lepidoptera; family Bombycidae; genus Bombyx; species Bombyx mandarina. The sequence goes on along the minus strand of NC_143214.1, from coordinate 12,193,893 downwards.
AGATGATTCACGGCGGCGACGGTAACCGTTACCGGTTCGCCGTTGGCCACTCACGGCTTGCGGTACCCGCATACCTACCTACCTGCGAACTTTACAGGTTTGTACTCGGTCGTGTTTCGTTTGATTGCATTTTTCATTTCTGGTTCTTTGATGATCGACGCTTGCTTGTAGCAGACTTGAGAGAATTTGACTTCGATACTCTTAAAAGCGTTCTTTGGTAATTTATTCATTAATTGATTGTAACAGTGATGAATCAATATTTTATGGGATCTTGACCGAATCTGATCTACTTAAGACTATTAGATTGTGGTATTAGACCAAATTTCCTTAGACTTCTTTGGGGGATGTGGTATTAGATTTAGATGTGAAACTTCAATTCTCTTAAAATTATTTAAAGATGTTTTATGTCTCGACATCGTTGAGACATTTTATTACTAATAAAGTCTACAACTTAGACTAGCTTACTAGCAAGATATTGGCGATTTTGCAGCGGTTACCTTTTTTTTTTTTTTTTTTATTATTATTATTTTTTTTTTTCTACCTAAGCTGATAGCCTTGAGAGGCTATATCAGCGTAACCCTAACTTTTGTAGGTGAGCTCACGGGGCTCAAACCTGATGACGCGGTTACCACTGGGTTAGTTCAGCACCTCCCAAGGCTGATAAACATGATGTTTTTGTGGGTTCTCCACAGCTTACTGTGTTTCTCGGCGGATCTTCTCAGTGGGTCGCTATTCCGATTCAGTGGTATATTCAAGCCCACTGAGTTTCTCGCCGGATCTTCTCCGTGGGTCGCGATTCCGATCCGGTGGTAGATTCTGCGAAGCACGACTCTTGCTAGGGTTCGTGTTAGCATCGTCGTCAGGTTTGAGCCCCGTGAGCTCACCTACTAGTTACGGTTACGCTGGAATAGCCGCTCCAGGCTAACAGATTAGGTAGGGAAAAAAAAAACGTATATTCAGCGAAGCACTGCTCTTCCTAAGGTAAGTGTTATAAAGTCCTCGGAGGTTGAGCCCCGTGAGCACATCTGCCAGTTCTGGCGTAGTTGGAACACCTCATTAGTCTACCAAAGATTAAGTAGCCTATACATTATACCCTATACATTAACTTTTCAACTGATTATAAAAGTTCGACTGATTGATTCACTAAGTAATGGTGATTAAAAATTCGCGTGTTCCCAACCCAGAGTCAAAAGTTTCAAGTGATTAATTTACGGGCATTAATCATGTGGATATTCTTTGTAGTATTTAGTTTGATTTTGGCGAATCGTAGACATAATAATAATTAAAAGTACATTTTAATCTATACTAATATAAAGCTGAAGAGTTTGTTTGTTTGAACGCGCTAATCTCAGGAACTGCTGGGCCGATTTGATACTGGGCCGAATTCTTTCAGTGTTAGATAGCCCATTTATTGAGGAAAGCTATAGGCTATATAACATCACGCCAAGACCAATACAAGCGGAGTACCAATAAACAATGCTTCAAAACTGGGTTTTTTTCCCTTTTGAGAGCTTCCGCTGCGTGCGCTGCAGAAACGGTTACAGTTTCGCTAAAATAACGTATGACAGAATTGTTCCCCTTTAAAAAATCTAAAAAAAAGTCCGCGACAGCATATGTCTATATGTTAAGGTTTGGCTCACTATAACGTTTTTTATGCTAACCAAATTTGTTATAAAATAAAGCATTCTTTGTGAACTATTCCACGCGGACGAAGTCGCGGGCAAAAGCTAATGGTTTAATATCGCGTTTATAATTCCATCTGTTATTGCGTCAGTTTTCTTGGTAACGGAGGACTTTATTAAGGAAACTATGATTAAATTTGAAATAGTTTTGATATTTTTCTGTCTTTCAGCGTCACGCAATCATACAGAGACGCATCACTACTACAAGAAGGAGACAGAAGGATATTAAAAGTAGATTAAGATCAGTCCTTTTTCAATAAGACCGCTTGTTTCTGATGCGCATCAGTCGTGCGTTCCAGTTTGAAGGGTGAGTGTCATGGCGTGTCAACTCTTTGATAGGAAACCTACAATGACTAGACATAGACTAAGACAGAGATTTTTTGGCGGGAACGCGAGGAGTGAAGTTGTGTGATTTGTTTTATTTTATCTATGCAGTGTTTCCTCAAGTTTATATGTGTAATAACTGTGGTTTATTAACTGTCTAATATCTGTGAAAGTACATAAATGTGGGAAAATGAAACAAATCCGATGGAGGTAACTTCTCCTTCAAAAGGTTCACAGAAAAAATCTCAGTAAATGATCACCAAAACTGAGATTATATTTCATCCCATATCATCTCATTTCATTTAATTTCATCCTAGTTGATTAATGTCTCAAATTAATCATCTTCAATTCGTTTCATTTCACTCCTTAATATCATTTTTCGCAAAAATAAGAATATGAATTAAAATAAGAAATGACTTAAAGGTCTTAGTTACCAAGTCATAAAATCCCTTAAAAAAAGGGATTAAGACAAAGACTTGACAGGTATGATTGTGAAGACCGGGAAAAACAATTGAACCAGAATGACAGATCACTGTCAGTGGTCATTTTTCAATGCCCTTATTAAAGAAACTAAATAGACCACAAACGTACCAACTGACCGTTGAGTGGAGCTGCTGTTACGATTGAGACTTCGGTCTCATGTCTCAAGGCAGGTGACCGCATTCACGCTTTAACTACTCCTGCAACCATTTAACATCTCATATTCGACCACCACTGTAATGAAAAGGAAATTTATAAGGACGTTGTTTTTAATTGCTTAGATGGGTGGACGAACTCACGACCCACCTGTTGTTAAGTGGTTACTGGAGCCCATAAACATTTACAAAGTTAATGCCGCCACCCACCGCAAGACAAGAGTATTAAAGTCCCACTTTTAACAGTACAACGGTTGCCCTCGTGCTTCAAAAACACATTACTGCTTTACGGCAGAAATAGGCAGGGCGGTGGTACCTACCCGTACGGACTCACAAGACGTCCTACCATCAGTAAAAGTTAGAGACGAGTTAAAAGACGAATGCTTATATCAGATATCGATATTAGTATCGATACAATTGTTGTATCGCAGATAGGAATGCAAGTTTGCTTTGCGGCAGAAATAGGGACGCGGGAGCTCGTCGTAACTTTCACGTTTGGTTCAATATACGAACGTGTAAAACATCCGATGACTAATAACATCGCTATAACTGTGCTAAGGCGATTGTCAATGAAATGTCAGTGTGGTATCTATATATTAATACGTGAAGCAAAAACTTTGTATCCCTTTTTACGAAAATTGTGCGGACGGAGGAGTATGAAATTTCCCACACTTCTAGAGAATATAGAGAAGGAGTGCAGTATGTTAATATTTTTTAAAATTATGCCTTAAAAATACATTGAATCAATAAAAAAAATATTACACACACTACCATGTAATCGACACACAACGCATGCATAATATTTGTTTATTGTCAAACTTTTCTTATTGTTTAAAGTCTGTGGTCAAATGAACAATAGATTAATATTGTTTGTCTTTATTAATATTTGTCTCTTGGCGAAATCTTTGATTATAGAAGTAAAATAGTCTTTGACAATAGAATCGTAATAGTGTACAGACCTATAATTTCAATTAATTATAGTCGAATTTCGACTATCGGGCGACCACTAGTGATGATAAACTTTTTAACGTTTAGGGATTTTTGGATATTTTTCCGATGGCTAAACAAGCTTACGGAATACTCGTGTTAAGGTTTTTTACAGAGAATTATATTGACGGTTGTTCATAATAGGTATGGAGGGTAGAGGTAAGGAAAACGGTCTCAGTGTGTGAAAAAGTGTCCGTTAAAATCTGCTAAATAAGGGTGGCGCTACAGTAAATTTTACAAAAAGGCGCTGAAAGTTATTAGAATAAGATAGAGAAATTACCCGGTTGCTACCGTTAAGAGGATTTATTTGATTCGTCAACAGGTCTACCAACCTAAGCAAATTAAGTGATAATCAAAGTCAGTACGTATGTGACATGCACTGTTTCTTAGTATCTATACTGATATTATAAAGAGGAAAGATTTGTTTGTTTGTTTGTTTCGAATAGGCTCCGAAACTACTGGACCGATTTGAAAAATTCATTTTCCATTAGAAGCCGACATTGTCCCTGATGAACATAGGCTACTTTTTTTAATTTTTTTTTTATTTTATTTTTTTGGTTTCATGTGTGTTTTAATGTTTCCGAAGCGAAGCGAGGACGGGTCGCTAGTATTTCATATTTGTGAAATCCGTAGAAGTAACGCGATGTAGGCTGTATGATCGTGATTACACGTGCCGTATACAATAGTAACAATTTTGATTTCACGCGGGGTATCGAGAGAAATGCTCTATCTCTTTCTCGCTAAACGTTTTCTGTGTAGAATTTGTACAGACTCTTACTACTCTCTCGACTACGATATTTTTTTAGGGACGCCATCATATTTTGTTTCCGTCAAACTTTTTAAATATAGGTCATAGATTACACACAGTTACGAAAGTAGATTGCTAGATTAAAAAAAAAAAAACAGATTTCTCTACCTTAAAATTTCTCTGTGCATTTTATATCAACTAAAACTTTTACAGATACGTCCTCATGATGTCCTATAGTTTAAACGTAATTTACTAGTTTCAATTTGCAAAAACCAGTTCTAACATTACACTTGAGGGAGTTCATATAGAGTCCCTTCTTTATTTCGCCGTAAAGTCGTGTTTTATGTAATTAACACCACAGTTGGAACAATATAAATGTTGTAGCGGCATAAACAATTCTAAGTAATTATATTACATTAGATAATTAACACATTATAAATTATTTTTACGTTTTAAATATTTGGCCTAAAAAAGGTCCCGTGTCACAGACTATATTCCTTTTTCGACCTCTCGTGCGTTCCGGCTTACGCATCATAAAAATGTACGCTCTTAAACGCCACACACTCATTCACTCATTCACTAACGGTGAACCACGACTTACAATGTTTATTTAAAACGTTATCGTTAACGGGTAATCAGATAAGTATTGTGCGAACCACGCACAGGGTCTTATTTAGGGTGGCACTAAATCTGCAAAATTAAACTTGGATAGTCTCTTAGCAAGAGTTTGTACAAATATATATCCACACCTTCTTTCGTCTGGCTTAGGCGCTCATCGACCGTTATTGATAACGGAATAGATGGCGCAGTTCCACTACCACCATTGCTATTGTGAGGTTTATGTCCCCTACACCTTATGTGTGAGGTTTGGTGATGTTGAGGGCTTACTGTGCGCTCTCCTCCGGAAACCTTATCGGAGAGGCCAATAAAACATTACTTATAATTACATGTTTATTCGCGTCAGCGACCGCGGTGGATCGCTGCACGTTGACCACTGACTGACTAACGTATGCTGCTCATTACTATATGCACAATAACTGCATAGTAAGCTAAGCGGGGCGGGGTATCATTCCCCTACACTATGATGCGACGCGGAGGGCAAAGCGAAGCACACGCCCGCGGTCATAGGAGAGAACCTGTCGCTGCCGACTGCTATGGTTACAATGCCTGGTAGCAACGCGTCTTGGAAGGTGATGTTCGACTTCGGCGAGTCCAACAATCTCGCAGAAAGGGTAAGCGGAACGAGAGAGCTCTTCTGCCCTGCCGCATGGGCGGCCTGACGGACCCTCTTTTCGCCTGGAAGGCTCCGTCGATCGAGCGTCCTTGCGGTAGCCCTTGCCTTGCAGTGTTGGTCGCGGTAACTCCTTACCCCGCGCGCCTGACCTCGTGGGGAATTGTCGTAAACATTAATTGATATCGATTATTTTTAATCTGTGTTTTACATGATTTTCATACCTTTTTTTTTTTTTTTTCGGGTAGAGGTCCGAACCTGCTACGAGGTCCCCGCGCAAAAGGGGCGCGCGGGGTATGTGAGACTCAACGATCTGCATTGTGTTGTGAGCAGACCGCGGGCCCAAGGATTTTAGGGCCCACCCACTAAACGACTTCCCTGCACTCTTACACCCGACGTCCGATCCCCTCCGAGGTCAGAACCCGGATGAGGTAGGGGGGCTACCGCGGTCAACACTACAACCAGACGGCGCGGCTCACCCCAAGGACGCCCAGCTGACGGAGCCTTCGAGGCGAATCGAAGGCTCTGAAACGTCGGCCGTCTCGGTACGGCAGCCCGTCGGGCCGCCCAGACGGTGCCGCTGGTGTCCCGGAATACCCCGCTGGACCAGAACCAGCCTGCCGGGTCGGGACGCGATACACCGTCGACCGGTCGCTCTATTCACTCCACGGCAGCGCGCTAGGGTGCTGGTAGCGCGCTGCGCGGCCTCACCCCCTCAGGTTGCCCCTTGACCTTCACCGGGGGGAGGTCGCTACCTACAGGGGCCGGGACGTACGGGCGTATTCCCGCCTCCAGCCCCAGGCTCGACGGCGATGGATCGGTGCGGAAAGGGAAGAGCTCTCCCTCTCTCGCTCCGCCGCCTCCTTCTACGAGATGGTGGACTCGCAGAAGTCGAGCATCGCCTTCCAGGACGCGTCGCTGCCGAACATCGTAGCCACGACGCGCGGCAGCGAGAGGTCCTCTCCTATGACCGCGACGAGGGCGGCGCGTTGCTCGTTGAATCCAGAGCAACGCGCCAATGTATGTTCCGCTGTGTCTTCCTCGTCGCGGTCCGCGCAATGGTGGCACTGCGCCGTCGGTTCCCTTCCGGCTATCTTATGCAAGTACCGGCCGAAACATCCGTGGCCGGTAAGCATTTGCGTCAGCCGGAAGGTGAGGCATCCGCGGTCGCGGCCCACCCAGTCCGCGAGAACCGGGCGGACCGCCTCGACGGTACGGAGGCCGGCCGACGGGTCCGCCAAGCGGCGAGACCACGCCTCCAGCACGGACCGCCGAGATTGGAGCCTCCGCGCTCGAACTACTCCTTCGCCGGGGCGCCCTTCCCCCCTAGAGCGAAGGTCGCTACGCCACCGGTAATCGGCAGCGAGCGCCTCCGCCTCCAGGTCTCAGGGTGGCGCCCCGGCGAGCAAGCACGCCGCCTCGAAGGAGACGGTGCGGTATCCTCGGATCGCCCTGACTGCGATCGCGCGCTGCGGACGTCGCAGCGCCGCGACGTTCTCGCGGGTCAGGGCGTGGCACCATACGGGAGCGCTGTATAGTGCCATCGACCGCACCACCCCCATGTAGAGGCGGCGCGCCACCTGATTGGGACCCCCGACGTTTGGAAGCAGCCGGCTCAAAGAGCCGGCCGTCGCCATCAGCCGAGGGCCCAATTTTTCGAAGTGAGCCCGGAAGCTCCACCGACCGTCCAGTTCGAGGCCGAGGTACCGAAGACCGGTCACTCCGACCCCGACGCGGACGCCTCCGATCACGAGGTGGGCACCCAGAGGCGGCGCTCGTCCCGGCCCGTGAAAAAGCAGTGCCTGGGTTTTATCGAGCGCCACCTCGAGTCCCAACCGTCGGATCCTTGTGACGACGTGTGCCACGCCTGCGCACGCCAGACGGGCAGACTCCCGGTAGTCCCTCCCCGGAGCCACGACCAACGTGTCGTCGGCGTAACAAATTACGCTCAGCCCGGGGTGGGGACCCCGAATGACGCCCCGCAGGACCCAGTCGTAGCCGAATGATTTTCATACCTCCTGTTTGCTTTTTTTTTCTTTTTTTTTCCTACCTATGCTGATAGCCTTGAGAGGCTTGATATTTCAGCTTCGCCCTAACGTTTGTAGGTGAGCTCACGGGGCTCAAACCAAATCTACGATGCTAACACGAACCCTAGCAAGAGCCGTGCTTCGCAGAATCTACCACCGGATCGGAAACGCGACCCACTGAGAAGATCCGGCGAGAAACTCAGTGGGCTGTGTCTGAGAGTTAATTTGCTCGTCGAGCCCTTCGTCGCAAGCGACGGGTTCGATGAGAACGGTGACCGGTGCTTGAAGTACCTAAAAGCACCGTTAGTGGATCGGGAGCTGTTTGCATTGGCTGTATCACTTAAAGAGTTTTAGGCTCTGATGCTAACATATGTTTAGGTGGTACTTAATAATTTATTATATATTAGAGTGATGGTATAGTAGCTCGTTGTCCGCTTTGGCAAGTATTTTTAAAGGAATCTGATTTTTGTTGTTGTTTATTCAAATCAAATCAAATCAAATCAAAAAATTTTTATTCAACATAAATGAAAGTACATACTTGTTGAACGTCAAAAGAACTACCGCCAATTCACAAGAACTAGCCTCCGTCCTGAGAAGAATTGGCAAGAAACTCAGCGGGTATGTCTTTTTTTTTTTTTTTTTAAATATGAAATTATTATTTATATATTTTTTGATATTAGATTATTATTTTTTTAAATATGATTTTTTTACAATGAGTATTATAACGTAACAATTACTACGATATTGAAATGCCCGGAGCGAGCAACTATTGTTAATTTTATTACTTACTGTCTTAAAACAAATATACGATCAATAATATAAATTACTTAAAAACTATCTATTAATGTGTTGTGTAACAATTTGACGTCTTTAGCTAGAATATAACACCACATTACAATTTGAATACTGAAGGAGCATTCTTTGTTAAACATAATAATAAATCCATTAGTCATTTCTATCTGGTTACGTTCGTCACTATTTCGTATTATTAAAGTAATGCTACTGTTGCATGTTTTCTTAACCGCTTAGTCATGTAAATTTTTATAAATTCGTTATTTGAGAAAAAAAATTCTAGTTTATTTGTACCCTGTTGGTAGCTATCATAGAACACAAGATGTGTAGGTAATAAGTGAATGAATCTCGCTAACATTTCTAAGATAAGTTTGATAAGATTACTTAAAAAGATTCGAACAATAACAAATACCGATACCATTAACGATCACTGTACAACCCGGTCTGAAATGGCCAGCGGCGTTGACACTACCAAAATAGGCCATCACTTGAAATGGTTACCCCAGAATCCCTATAGTAGTCCGCCTGGAAGACTCCTCCTCCTTGCATCGTTCTCTTCATTACTGAGGGTCGTGACTACGATTGTTCTCCATCTGCTGCGATCCTTGACCTCGCGGAGGGCGTCGTGGAGCTTGATGTCCAGACAAGACCGAATTTGGTCCGACCATTTAGTGGGACTGCGTCCACTGGGACGTTTGTCCTCTCTTGGATGACCCTGATCCCTGAAGACTACATGATGCATTTTAACCAAAGGATCGTCGGTCTACCGAGCAGATTCACTTCACGTTGTTTTTTTTCCTACCTAAGCTGAGAGCCTTGAGAGGCTATATCAGCGTAACCTTAACTAGTAGGTGAGCTCACGGGGCTCAAACCTGACGACGTTGCTAACACGAACCCTAGCAAGAGCCATGCTTCGCAGAATCGACCACCGGATCGGAAACGCGACCCCCTGAGAAGATCCGGCGAAACACTCAGTGGGCTGTGTCTGAGGGTTAATTTACTAAGAACGATGACCGGTGCTTGAGGTACCTAAAAGCACCGTTAGTGGATCGGGAGGATCCGAAATGACGTGACTCTCGGTGGAAGATATTTCCTTTTTTTGTTACTCCCAAACTGGTGATCTGCACGAAACAACTGCAGCCTTCGCAATACATAATAATTAGCGCATCATAAACTTTGACTGTCACAGTTTGTAATTAAACAAGTTATCAACAGTCGTCCCACAGCAAGCCAGCGTCGCAGCCGCCCCGTCTCACCCCGCTTCCTGCTTGTACGGCACGCACCTTCACTGCCTCATCACGTTAATGCGTCACTCACGGCCACTCGTCTAGAGACAGTCTTAAGTTTCAGTTTTTACAGTACAACGACTTTGCACAACTCTTCAAACCGTAAGAGTATCTAATACGATAACCAATAAAAAATTAAAATTTTGGGTTAAAATAAAATATAATATTTTTTCTAACTTGTTTCAATTAAGTCAATCCGACCCTGTTTATTTGTGGGAGATAAGCTAAACGGTCACCCATCCTGTAAGGGACCGGGCGAGGCGTTAACAGTTATTTTCACTGTTAGGCCCGGATTAGTTTGTATCACCGTATTAGCTGTCTCTACCTCCTGTGAGTCCGCACGGGTCAGTACCACCACCCTAACTACCTCTGCCGTGAAGCAGTAATGCGTTTCGGTTTGAAGGGTGGGGCAGCCGTTGTAACTAAACTGAGACCTTAAACTTATATCTCAAGGTGGGTGGCGCATTTACGTTGTAGATGTCTATGGGCTCCAGTAACCACTTAACACCAGGTGGGCTGTGAGATCGTCCACACATCTCAGCAATAAAAAAAATAAAAACCAACAAATTAATTACTGTTTTAGTGGTGGTAAGGCGTCTTGTGAGTCTAACCAAACCCTTAAGAGTGGGACTACCTCCGGTGGTAGATTCTGCGAAGCACTGCTCTTGCTAGGGCCAGTGTTAGCAACGCTCCTGGAGGCCCGAGAGTTCACCTTCACAGGGTTACGCTGACATAGCCTTTTAAGGTAATCAGCTTAATAATAATAAAGCCCTTTAATTCCGAACTACATGCATGATGAAATTTAACATTTTTGTTTTTTTTGCATTTTATTTCTTATAATATATCTCGCAGTTCGGCGTGCCTCGTGGCATAGGCCTCCGCCAGCTCTCTCCATTGGACTCGGTCCTCTGCAACTCTGGTTTAGTATGGTCCTAGGGTTAGGCGTATATCGTCAAGGTAATCAGCTTAGGTAAGGAGGTAATCAGCTTAGGTAAGGAAAAAAAAGTCGCGTATGACCAGGCGTTCCGGTGTTAACAGTGGGACTGCCGCTTCTGAGATCGCGTGACTCAAGTCGGGTAGCGCCGTTCACGTTCTGATGTCCATGGGCTCCGCTAACCGGTGAACACCAGGTGCGTATGAGAACGTTCAAACGTATGAAAATAATAGCGCAAGCAACAGACACCGTCTTAAATCTTGAGGTTTAGTTTCGTAATAGGCACCATAATGATTTTTCTCGTCCGCTCGTAACTAGAATAGCCTAGGCTACCAGAGAATAGAAAAAAAACATTTAACGTTTTTTTTTCTACACTAAATCGGCATTGAGTTTATACACTATAATGTGTTACAGCAGAATTGTGGCTAACATTGTCGATTCAAACTTAAACTTCAACAAACAAACTTCAACTAAATTCCGCTTGTTGCTAATAGAAATAAGTACTTTTTATCTATTTTAATTGTTAAACAACGTTGTTTGCTGTTTAAATCCACTCTAACAATAATCCTCTATATAATAGCAGTAATAGACTTCTTGGAGGAATATTTGAGTCGACTAGTATCAAAGTCGGCAATGTGACTTGTGGATAATTATTGGTAAATCAGAAAAATGAATTATTGACTTTGTGAATTATTCCATTGGCAGTCACAAAACTCTTCTGAACGACATCTTAGATAAATAACAGGTTAAGTATTAACCTTTATTTAATGCAGGTTTTGAACCGTATTCTTTGAAGGAGACGATTATATTCAAATCAATCTGTATTGAAATATCAATAAAATTTTTTTGTCCAAATGCACAGATTGCCACCTTTGATAATAGACGACTCATTTATGCACGTCGTCAAAATATACTAATTACAAAAAACCGTAGAAACAATAAAACAAAACTGTACAATATGACATCAAGTTCCCGCCAAACATTTTCGCTGTAAACAACGCTGTGTTGCAAGTAAACAAAATTATAAATTCATAATGAATATTAAAACAGTTTTTTTTTTCTCTCTCTCCGTTTTATTATTACCCAGAGAAGTGGTTTTTAATAAAAGATGTAGTAATTAGCGCGTGGACGTACAAAAGTGAAATCAAATGGTCTAGTGGTTTTGTGTCAAGGCCTCGCTTCCCCCTGTAGCGGCCACCACGTGTGCGAGCTTTTGCCTTTTGTGGACAAGTTTCAATATCAAATATACGCAGCCTTGTGTCCAGATTAGTTAGAATTTATCAATAGAGACCACTGAAGTGAGAATAATTCGTGTTCACTGAAATTATTGAATAACGAATTAGGGTTGACAGCGAAATAGATATAAGAGATAAAAATAATATTTGTTTAAAAACTATAAAAACACGCATAGCAGAGCGCTCTAACAATACATATTTTTTATCCCGTTGCTTAGAATATCGGAGCGAAATTATAAGATTATTATTTTTTTTTGGTTTACTGGTGGTGGGACCTCTAGGGAGTCCGCACGGGTAGGTATGCCTATTTCTGACGTGAAGCAGTAATGCGTTTCGGTTTGAAGGGTGGGACAGCCGTTGTAACTATACTGAGATCTTAGAACTTATGCACCGGTTTTCGAATCCCGCAGGCGGGTACCAATTTTTCTAATGAAATACGTACTCAACAAATGTTCACGATTGACTTCCACGGTGAAGGAATAACATCGTGTAATAAAAGTGAAACCCGCAAAATTATAATTTGCGTAATTACTTGTGGTAGGACCTGTTGTGAGTCCGCGCGGACAAAACTCTGCCTATTTCTGCCGTGAAGCAGTAATGCGTTTCGGTTTGAAGGGTGGGGCAGCCGTTGTAACTATACTTGAGACCTTAGAACTTATATCTCAAGGTGGGTGGCGCATTTACGTTGTAGATGTCTATGGGCTCCAGTAACCACTTAACATCAGGTGGGCTGTGAGCTCGTCCACTCATCTAAGCAATAAAAAAAAAGAATAACCATAGAAACAGACTCATTTGGTTTCTTATTATCACAATGACGCTACTCTTTGAGGACACAAGCACGTAACCCGTCTCCAATTTGCAATCTAATATAAAATTCAGTCGAAACGTTATGAATGCTGCATTGTTCTATATTTAGCAAACAAACATGGTTTATGATAATTTGTATCTATTATTTTATTGCATAATTCGATGATACTTGGATCATTTGTGGTCTAATCGAAACGATATCACATGCGTGCCTGTGTCAGTTGAGTATCCGGTCACCGTCCTCGTCGAACCCGTCGCTTGCGACGAAGGGTTCGACAAGTGAATTAACCCATAGACACAGCCCACTGAGTTTCTCGCCGGATCTTCTCAGTGGGTCGCGTTTCCGATCCGCGATCCGAACGATTAGGTAAGGAAAAACCCTCACACTAGTTTCAAGAGATATTAGGTATGTTAGTACGTCGTTTTTGAAGTGAAACTTCTTTAGGCGCGAGGGTAAAAAATTTACAGATTTAACGTCACGCAGGTATGCAACGGAAGTATCGAAAAAGAGAGAGAAAGCGATCGAGACCGATTGAGAGAGAGTAAGACAGGGCGAACGTAGCATGAAGCAACTAGCCATGGAGTGAGAGTAGGGAGCAGGCAAGTGAGAAAGATCGAGAGAAAAAGTGAGACAGAGCGAACGTCGTATCACGCACAGTGCAATGGAGCGAGAGGTGGGAGAGAGCTATAGTGAGAAAGTTTGAACGAGAGAGAGAATAAGGGATATCGAGAAATAATACACGCTATATTGGTTTGTGTATTCGTTTACTAGTTAATTATTTTTAATACAGCGCTATCTATGAGATTTTTTAATACTAACGTGTGTATGAAACCTCTTGTAGTGAATTTTAATTTAGGATATACGTGAAGTTAAAATATAAATTCACAGAGGGCGCTACTTCATACTATAAAGGTGATTTACAATTATTTACTAACGACAAAATTTTACTAATAATATACTTAGACATTTAGGATAATTGTATTAAAATTTTTGAAAGTTTCACTTCTAACACGTGTGAATTGCACACATGTTATTTTTTTTCTATCCATTCCACTGTTGGACAAGCCTCCTCAAGGTTCGCTACAATAACCGCCATTGCGCATCCTGCCATCAATGGATTCCCGTGATTTTTAGTCGATTGATATTGCTACGCCGGTAAGAGAAACGCCATCTATCGCCGAATAGTCGAAACGAATATCGAAGCATCCAGAATGCTCGAGAATCACAACGCCATCTATTGACAGATAACGGAAACTACGACTAAACTTGTGTGGAATATTCTCGATAATTCTAGGGATGCGGTATACACTATAAAAGCGTGGTAGGGATGGCACGCAGTCAGATAGTAATCGGAACTACTCGAAGCGAAACAGCGAACGGATCACCTGAAGCGAAGCGGAACAAGCGAATTGAGAGTTTTAAAGTGTTTGTTGAGCGTTTTAAAGTGTTTAAGAGTTTTAAGTGTTGAATACAGTTTGTAAGTTGTACTTTGGTGAAATTTTATTTATCCCGAACCCCAGCGCGTAACAACATGACAACGTAAATACCGTTACTATCTTCAGACAAAAGGTACCACATGGACTTTTTGGCGGGAACGCGAGGAGTGAAGTTGTGTGATTTGTTCTGTTTTGTCTATTTAGTGTTTCTTCAGGTTTAAATGTGTAATAACAGTGGTTTATGAACTGTTTAATATCTGTGAAAGTGCACAAATGTGGGAAAATGAAACAAAGCCGCTGAACGTAGCTTCTCGGGATTCTCCAAACAGTCCACTGAAAAAGTCTCAGTAAACGACCACCATTTTACTGAGATTATATTTCATCCTATGTTTCATATTAATCAACTTCATTTCATTTCAAATCATTTTTTGTATAAAAAAGTTATCATTAAAATTTAAATAACGCTTAACTTAAAGGTCATAGTTACCAGGTCATAAATTACCTTAAAAAAAAGGTACCACGTTCACCCCACCTATCGAATGGAATCCTTTATACTACAAATAGGCAAGGTTGTGGTGCCTATCCGCGTCGACACGACCTTCCTGCTAGTCACTCTGCCAACTCAAGTTGTGCAGGTATCATTTCACTACAAGGTATTGTTCCTACACGGTGAAAGTTCTTTGTGAGAGCATGTGCTTTTTATTGGCATTATAGGCGGCTGGGCACACGTCCCACCCGATGGTAAGGGGTTTCCCGTCGCTCACGGACATCAGAAACGTCAGAGTGGAATCCAAGTCGCTATCTACCGTAGAGGGAACTTTTTAAAACTAACAATTAAATATTTGTGACATATTCTTGGAAATAAATTTATTAAATAAATAAAAACACAATTTTTTTTAAACATCTCAACACATAATCATTATCGACTGAGTTTTATTTATTTACAAATAACAAATCTTAAAATTAATTCATTCTCAAAAATCTTTGTAAACTTACAAAATCTGTATACGTTGTTAAAACTTAATCGAAAAATTCATGGCAACACTGTTGTATAGCTTTATTATTATAATAAAATGATTTATATTGTAGAGTCTTTTCATTTTCGTGTTCACGTGAAAGTTAATGGAAAATCAGTTGGGAGGTATGATAGTGATATCAGTAACACTCACATCAGATCTTAGTTCCAATTTTAAAAAAAAATGTGAGCCGTCACGGGACGCCTGGCGGATGTGAAACATCGACATTATTTTGTAAAAGTAATATGCAGAAAAGAACAGATTGTGATAGGAACTAAATATGTCATAATGATAAAATAAAATATTACGAAAAAATAATTTGTTTTCAAGTAAAACACAGGTTATGTGTACTGTAGTAAACAACACTGTATACACTACGGAGTATACACTATAGGTATCCGAGCTCGGTGTAGCGAGAGAGATAGCTTAACGTCGGATCGAGAGGGAGAGAATCGCACAGTCGATTGCGCATGGCGACGCGTCGCCACACCGTACACACTACTGCATATAGACTGTATATAATACACCATCATATAGCGTGGCGACGCGTCACCACGGCATGCGTCGCCACGCCACGGTTTTACGTGCGGCTATAGATGTTTCACATCAACAAATTTCTTTTAAGTAAATGAAATACATTACAATTCTTTTTTTTATTGCCTTTGTAGGCAAACGAGCATTCGGCCCACCTGTTTGTGAGTGATTACCGTCACCCATGGATTTCAGCAATGCCGGGGGCAGAGTCAAGCCGGTGCCGACCGTGAGGTACTCTCCACAAGCCTCGTTTGAAGAAGGACATATCATAGCGCTCGGGGAACACCGTGGAGGTGAGCTAAATACCGATGTGCGATATTTATTGGCTGGTACTGTCTTCCTTGCGTTGTATTCCTCATTGCTGAGGGTCGTGACCACCCTTTTGTATCACCTTCGCACGCATGATCTTTCTCCATCCATTCTTGTCTCTGGCGGTGTGGAGGGCATTCTAAAACGTGGAATCAATGGCTGATACTGTAGTGGTTAGTTGATATACCGCCTCACGGTCCTCATCCTGGCGGCGGCTACGCTGTCGAAGACCCACTTGCAGGCGACGGTGCCGGCGCCCGCGCCCACCGCCAGGTCCGCGTCCGCCGCGGCGGGGCACAGCTCGGCGCCGCACAGCGCCAGCAGCCGCGCGGCCGGGCCCGCCTGCGCGCCGCCCGCGGACACGTGCACGCGCATGCCGCTGAACACGTCGTAAGCGTACTCGGACCTCCGCTTCCCGAGGGCTGCGCGCTCCAACCGCGCTTTCTGTGAACCAAAATATAATTTGGCTTCGGCTGCGGTGTAGGTAGCACTGGTAGCCTAAGCCCTGAAACTATGGATACTACTTTTAAAGTCGTCGTGCCCTAAAGGATAAGACGTTCGGTGCATTCGTGTCGAAGCGATGGACCGGTGTTCGAATCCCGCAGGCGGGTACCAATTTTTCTAATTCAAATTCAAATTCAAAATCATTTATTTCAACTTAGATGTCAGTATGACACACTTGTTGAATGTCAAAATACAAATAACAATGTTAACTCTACCACCGGTTCCAAAAAAAGCCACAGTCCTGAGAAGAACCGGCGAAACAAACTCAGCGGGCTTTTTTTGTTTTTTCTCAAAAAAATTTTTATTTTAATTAAATAAAAATATTTATTTGCACGAACGAAAAAACAAGTCAAAAAATACAATTAAAAAATAATAATAATGAAAAATGAAAAGGCCAGGAGCGAGCGCCTCATTCCCACGTAGTGCCATCTAGTAAATGATCCTTATCTTTATAATATGCCTTGTTGCACAAACGTTCCTTGACAGTTTTCTTAAATCTTTGAACAGGTAGTAGTTGAACGTTTTGTGAATGAGATACGTACTCAACAAATGTTCACGATTGACTTCCACGGTGATGGAATAACATCGTGTAATAAAAATCAAACCCGCTAAATTATAATTTACATATTATAAAGCTGAAGAGTTTGTTTGTTTGAACGCGCTAATCTCAGGAACTACTGGTCCTATTTGAAAAATTCTTTCAGTGTTAGATAGGTCATTTATCGAGGAAGGCTATACGCTATATAACATCACGCTAAGAGCAAATACAAGCGGAGCACCAATAAAGAATATTTCAAAATCGGAGTTTTAATCCCTTTTGAGAACTTCCACTGCGTGCGCTGCGGAAACGGTTAAAGTTAAGTGTAAATGAAGAGGCGGACAAAATTTAGCGTTATACCAAAGTAACTATTCCACGCGGATGGAGTCGCGGGCAATAGCTAGTTTATAATAAAATAATTTTCTGCAGCGAGTTCCGTGATGTCATCGAAATCTAACTAGATGATGACCGAGCTTTGCTCGTTTTTTTTTTTTTTTTGATAACGCCCTCTTGTTGTTTCTTTAAAGCGGTTAGTTGCCCTCAATTAAGGAAAATAGTATTATTATTCGCCAATAGATGTCGGGAAGAGTTAATTATTGAAAACACGAATAAAACAACATTTTCTGTAAAATTCTTAGCTTAAATAGCTAGATCGATTTATCGCCCCCGAAATCCCCTGTATACTAAATTTTATGAAAATCGTTGGAGCCGTTTCCAAGATTCAGATTATACATATATGCTCGTTTAAAGGTATAAGATATATAGATGCCAGTGTTTTTTTTTAATTGCGCTTATAGGCAGACGAGCCGTATGCCCACCTGATGGTGAGTGGTTACCGTCGCCCATGGACTTCAGCAATGCCAGGGGCACAGCAAAGCCGCTGCCTACCGATACAATGAGTATCGTGTACCTGCGATATTTTCTTGAGATGCGGCACCTCGTAGGCGGCGTGGTGCAACCAGCGCCCGGCGGCCGCGGAGTCCCGGGCCCAGCGCGCCCCCAGCACGCGGCAGCCGCGCGCCGCCCCCTCCAGTGAATTCAGGGTACGAGCCTTTTGCGGCAAGTCTACATTCACGTTTTGAGAATCCGGGTCCTGCGTGTGCGGCGCCACACCTGAGAACGTCACGTTTGACTGACAGAAGACTGAAAGGAAGTCGGTTCCTAATACACAACAGCAGGTGTATATCGACGCTTGAAAGGCAAACATGACTAAGCGACAATAACTGCTTTATACATAAATGATAGGCAATAACCATATTCGATGTGCAAAAAAAATATATTTCTAGGTCTATTAAAATCATTTCAATCCTACAGCTAGATTCGTAAAAATATAATTTTTTTCAAGTATTTCAACTTTAAATTAGTCTACTGTAAAGTTCACGCATTGTCGCTTAGTCACGTTTGCCTTTCAAGCGTCGATATGCTTTTTGTCTGGGCATTTTGAAATCGTCGTGGCCTACAGGATAAGTAAAGTAATCAGTATCAGTCTATCAGTAAAGGTTTTGAAGTCTGTAATAGACATTATTGCTTCTCATCTTGTTAGTATTTTTAATGATTGTATTAAGTGTGGTGTATTTCCTGACTTAATGAAACATAGTAAAGTGATTCCTCTTTTTAAATCTGGTAGTACTGATGACCCCTCTAACTATAGACCTATTTCAGTACTCCCTACGTTGAGTAAAATCTTTGAAAAAATTATTTTGACACAACTTTTAGAACATTTCAATTCAAATAACCTGCTTCATAATAAACAATTCGGGTTTACAAGGGGTCGCTCTACAACTGATGCAGGTGCTTATCTAATCAAAAATATATTTCAATCTTGGGAGGAATCGCATGATTGTCTTGGAATTTTCTGTGACTTATCCAAAGCATTTGACTGTGTTGAACATGAAACATTGGTGAGGAAACTACATCACTATGGTATTAGGGATGGTGCATTGGAACTTATTACTTCCTATTTATCAGGAAGGATACAAACAGTAGATGTGAAAGGAAATAGATCTTCAGGCACCACGTTGAAAATGGGTGTACCTCAGGGTTCCATTTTGGGTCCTTTTTTATTTCTAATATATATAAACGATTTGCCTAGTTTTATTGAGTCCCGACACGAGGTCGTATTATTCGCAGATGATACATCTTTATTATTTAAAATTAAACGACAATTACAAGTCTATGACGAAGTGAATGATGCGATTTCGTGTGTGGTTCATTGGTTCCGTATCAATAACCTATTATTGAATAGTAAGAAAACGAAATGTATTAAATTTACTTTAAAATGTATTAAATCATCTTTAAATGTGAGACAAGTAGATAGTAATGTAATTGTTTCTGAGGAATCATTGGAGCTTGTTGAGTCAACCGTATTTCTTGGTATAACAGTGGACTCCAAACTGCAGTGGGGACCTCATATTCATAAATTGGCGAGTAAGCTTAGCTCTGCAGCATACGCAGTAAAAAAAATTAGAATGTTAACAAATGCGGACACGGCTCGTTTAGTTTACTTTAGTTACTTCCACAGTGTCATGTCCTATGGCATTTTGCTATGGGGCAATGCGGCCGATGTAGAAATGATATTTATTCTGCAGAAAAGAGCTATACGTGCTATTTATAACATGCACTCAAGGGAATCCCTGAGGGAAAAATTTAAAGAAATTAAAGTTCTCACTATGCCATCCCAGTACATCTTTGAAAATTTGATGTATGTTCGTAAACATATTGAGGAGTTTCCTAAGATGTCGGACATACATAATAAAAATACTAGGAACAAACACAAGCTTGTTGTGCCGATGAGTAGGTTACATAAGATACGAAATTCATTCGGGTGTTTGTCTGTGCGCCTGTACAACAAAATCCCACAAGATGTTCAGAACCTACATATACATAGGTTTAAGAAAACTATTAAAGAACATCTGTGCAATAAAGCTTACTATAAAGTCAATGATTATCTAGAAGATTGCACAAAGTGGGAATGAGTTGCTCGCTCCGGGAATTTCAATATTGTAAAATTGTTATGTTATAATTACTTATTGTAATATGAATATTTAAAAAAATAATAATATTTAAAATAAAAATAAAAATCTAATATTTAAAAAAAAAAAAAAAAAAAACATGCCCGCTGAGTTTCTTGCCAATTCTTCTCAGGACGGAGGCTAATTCTTGTGAATTGGCGGTAGTTCTTTTGACGTTCAACAAGTATGTACTTTCATTTATGTTGAATAAAACTTTTTTGATTTGATTTGATTTGATTTGAAGGCGTCCGGTGCATTCGTATTGATACGCAGTGGGGTTCGGGATAAATAAAATTCTACCGAATTACAAATTAAAAACTGTATTCAACACTTAGAACACTTAAAACACTCAACAAACACTTTAGAACTCTCAGTTCGCTTCTTCCGTTTCGCTTCAGGTGATCCGTTCGCTGTTTCGCTTCGAGTAGTTCCGATTACTTATTTTGCGTGTCATCTCTATAACGCTTTTATAGCCGATACCTCATTCTTAGAATTATCGAGAATATTCCACACATCTGTAGTAGTAGGTTCCGATATCTGTCAATAGATGGCGTTGTATTTCTATAGCGTTCTAGGCACTCCTAGATCCTTCGATATTCGGCGATAGATGGCGCTACTCTTACCGGCGTAACGATATCTAGCGATGCACCGGTGTTCGAATCCCGCAGGCGGGCACCAACTTTTCTAATGAAATACGTACTTACAAATGTTCACGATTGACTTCCACGGTGAAGGAATAATATTGTGTAATAAAAATCGAACCCGCAAAATTATAATTTGCGAAATTACTGGTGGTAGGACCTCTTGTGAGTCCGCGCGGGTAGGTACCACCGCCCTGCTTATTTCCGCTGTGAAGCAGTAATGCGTTTCGGTTTGAAGGGTGGGCCAGCCGTTGTTATAATGAGACCTTAGACCTTATATCTCAAGGTGGGTGGCGCATTTACGTTGTAGATGTCTATGGGCTCCAGAGAAAAAAAAGATGTGTGGTGTCGTGGGACACCGGATAGGAATGAAGTTCCTTATTATAAAAATATTAATTTTAAGTTCTATTCGAGGTATAAAGAAAATAAAACTGGAGGTTTCGCAACAAGCCACGGTCATTCGCTAACGTGCGAACTTATTGTGGTACACTTCATTCACGGTTGTTTTCATAAGAGTTAGTGTATTGCGCAAACGAACGCTCTGAGATCGTGGTCAATGAATGATAAAAAAATATGTTATTTTTTGTACGTTATTACAAAGTTAAGTCGTACACTGTGTATGTAGGGACATGTAACCAGTTGCCCGGCGCCGGTCTTTATGTAAACACATGTACCATCTTACGGAATAAACGGTGTCTTTCATTAGTATGTATTAGTTCTTTATTATTGACGTGCCAATCGGTAACAACATCTACAGAAGTGACCAAAAAGTGTGCATTACTAATAAAAATCTTACGTTACGGACATTTTTTTCCCAGTTAGGATACCCAGTTAGGATAGGTAGGCAGCGGCTTGGCTCTGCCCCTGGCATTGCTGAAGTCCATGGGCGACGGTAACCACTCACCATCAGGTGGGCCGTATGCTCGTCAGCCTACAAGGGCAATAAAAAAAAAAAAAAAAACCCCTCCGTGTCGTCCCAAAAGGAACTTCGTTCTAAAAAAAGCACCCTGTACACGGACCTGACACAGCGTCTGTTGTGTCCAGGGCGGCGCGGCACGAGCCGAGCAGCACGTGCGTCGTGGTCCGGTTGACGCGGCTCAGCACGCGCCCGCCCAGCGCGCGGACACACTCCACTATCTCGTGTCTTTCGGCGCGGTTCATGCCCGTTAGCACCTAAAGCATTCCAGTTTTTTACTGGTGGTAGGACCTCTTGTGAGTCCGCACGGGTAGGTACCACCACCCTGCCTGTTTCTGCCGTGAAGCAGTAATGCGTTTCGGTTTGAAGGTTGGGGCAGCCGTTGTAACTATACTTGAGACCTTAGAACTTATATCTCAAGGACCCACCTTTTACCCACCAAGGCGCATTTACGTTGTAGATGTCTATGGACTCCAGTAATCACTTAACACCAGGTGGGTTGTGAGTTCGTCCAGCCATCTAAGCAATAAAAAAAAAGTAACAAAACGGTTTACCCTCCCGTAAGAAGTTTATCACTTGAAAAAACGAACTTACAATTCTATATTCTGCGTCGCTTCTGGCGCTGGTGATGTCTGTGCGCTGGCCGAGCATCCTCCTCGCCATGCGCTCGGCTTGAGCTAAACCATTCCGCTCTTTTTGGGTAAGCTTTTTGCTTGTTTTGTTTTGCCTACCCTTGTTTTCTGTAATATATAGACGTAACCTCTATATGAGTTATGACATAAATCTTAAAAGAGGTTAATCTATACTAATATATAAGGATATCGGTACTTTTTTGTTAATTCACACTGGCACACTAGTTTTATTTTAAAAGAAGAAAATATTAATGACAGATATAAAATTGACATAACCCCTATTTTTTATTGGTTAATTATAAAATTTAATTTTTTTGGCAAGATTTTCATTTTTATTTTTATTTTGATATGAATTAAAATAAAAAATCTGATGTTACTCTCAAATTTTCATCCCTCTATGATCAACCCCTATTTTTTATTTGTTAATTATAAACTTTTTTTTTTTTGGCAAGATTTTATTTTTATTTTGACATGACTTAAAATTAAAAAAAATATATTACTCTGAATTTTCACTCTTATACGATCAACCCCTATTTTTTCATCCCGATTTTTTTTTATTATAGAATAAAAAAAAATCGGGATGAAAAAATAGGGGATCTGTGCATAGGCGCGGATCCGCAATAAGGTTGCAAGATGGCAATCAAATATTATAATTGTAGTACGATAAATTCTTATTCTGAGTTTATAATTTCAAGTTCCTTTAATAATGATTTTTTTTTAAATTCAATTTGATCTCCCGCCCTCGCCGGTCGACTACTGATCAACTATCAATCGATCAGATATCCCCGCCAGGTGTCACCACTCATCCAGAAAATATCACGTAGTAGGGACGAGGACGAAGCCGGTCTCCTGTCTTACTTACTCACTATACATCATAGATTATACACTTAATATATTTGAGAGCTATACAATACTATACATTTTTCAGCCATGATTTTTTGGTTTTATTTGTGTATAAATAGTATGTTCAGTAGGTCTGAGAATCAGCTACTATCTATTTTTCATACCCCTAAATGATAAGGGTTGTCCACCCCAAAACATTTCTTTTCTATTTTTATTTTTTTGATAATTTTTTTTTTGTTATATACTAGATTTTTCTATACTTGATTTTCCGCAGAAATCTTATTTAAGGTAATACAACGTCTGCCGGGTCTGCTAGTATATACATATAGATAATAGACGGTAGACGGAAAAATACTTAAAACTGAAACATAAGAAATGACAAGAAGTTAAATTGGCTTCCCTAATTCTGCTTGAAACATGGTCTTCCAAAGATGCCCTAAATAAGATACTTTTGATATTTGACAATTCTTCGAGTAGTTAACCTTTTGAGCGCGAGCCGTCGATAGATCGACTCTCGATTAATGCGTACAAAGTGCGGAGCATCGGAATACCGACTATTTGCGCATGTATAAAGTTTTTAATAAGTACATTTATAAATGGCTAATTTAAAATATTTTGATGTCAATTTATCATTGATTTTTCGTATTTTTTTTATAAGGTATTTTTTTTTCAAGAATCCTTTAGTAATTGCTACAGAATGTGAATATCACTACATAGTATAAAACAAAGTCGCTTTCTCTGTCCCTATATCCCTATGTATGCTTAAATCTTTAAAACTACGCAACGGATTTTGATGCGGTTTTTTTTAATAGATTTGATGATTGAAGAGGAAAGTTTATATGTATAATAACATCCATTAAATAGTGGAGAAATCAATAATAAATTACAGTTTCCGAAGCGAAGCGAGGGCGGGTCGCTAGTAACAACTAAAAGGGCTAAGTTGTAATATAACATCTTATTACCGTTGTCTGACTCCGCGTCAGTGGAGCTCTCTGCTTCAGGCTCCTTCTGCGTGAAGAGTTTCCTTCTGGACCTGACGGGAGGTCGGGGACTTATCGACGTGGAGGCAGGCAAGGCTCTGCGGGGAGCCGTGTTCACGCGGGTTCCTAAATCTGAAAATTATATTATATACATGATATTGTAACATCGCTATGAGCAACGCCGTCTATCGTCGAATAGTAGAAACAAATATCGAAAGAACTAGAAAATCAAGAACGCTCGATAATTACAACGCCACCTATTGTCAAATGGCGGAAACGCATACCGAAAACTGGTGGTTTTTCACTGGTGGTAGGACCTCTTGGGAGTCCACACGGGTAGGTACCACCACCCCGCCTATTTCCGCCGTGAAGCAGTAATGCGTTTCGGTTCGAAGGGTGGGGCAGCCGTTGTAACTATACTGAGACCGTAGAACTTATATCTCGAGGTGGGTGGCGCATTTACGTTGTAGATGTCTATGGGCTCCAGTAACCACTTAACAGCAGGTGGGCTGTGAGCTCGTCCACCTTACTATGCAATAAAAAAAAAATAAAAAAAAAAATACTCGACTTGTCAGGAATGTTTTCGGTAATTCTAGGGATCGACTATAAAAGTATTGCAGGGATGTCACGAAGTCTGTCAGTAATCGGATCTACTCGAAGCGAAACAGTGAACGGATCAGCTGAAGTGAAGCGGAAGAAGTGAATTACGAAATGTAAAGTGTTTTGTGGGTGTTATAAGTGTTAATGCAGTTTTATTTAGTAATGGTAGGACCTCTTGTGAGTCCGCGCGGGTAGGTACCACCACCCTGCCTATTTCTGCCGTGAAGCAGTAATGCGTTTCGGTTTGAAGGGTGGGGCAGCCGTTGTATTGTAAAAACTGAGACCTTAGAACTTAAATCTCAAGGTGTGTGGCGCATTTACGTTGTAGATGTCTATGGGCTCCAGTAACCACTTAACACCAGGTGGGCTGTGAGCTCGTCCACTGATATAAGCAATAAAAAATAAATAAAAAAACAATTACGTACCTTGACTTGACAGTTCATTTACTCCACTCCGGTGAGGAAATTTTTCGAAGGACGTTTGAGTGGAGTTTAATTTAACGATCAAGCATAGGTACCAAAACGCGCGTTGGAAGTTCAATCTAAAGATACGAAGGTTAGAACTCGTGTCTCTGGATGACAGCATTTTCTTTGTCGATGTCTATGGGCTCTGGAAATAATTACACGGCTTGCGGGCCGTAAGCCGTCCACCTTTTTTATTGCTTTGATGGGTGGACGAGCTCACAGCCCACCTGGTGTTAAGTGGTTACTGGAGCCCTATGCATATAACTAAAATATTAGACGAGATATCAATACAAAGAAGGCGCTCTCACCTATGGTGTCATTAGATTGATCGCGTGACGTATTAACAGTGACGTCATTGCTGGAATTCGCCTCGGAGTCGGTGGAGACACGGAACCTTAACTGCTTAGCTTCCCTCTCGTCTTTATCCGATAGGAGGTCCATTATGGAGACATTCTCCATTTCTGCTTTTTTCTGTGAAGTATTCATACCCGTTTTTATTTTATTTTTGACGACCATAATCGTAATAGAAGTGCTTCAGGGGTGGCCACAACAAAGGGAAGATATGATGGAAGATCTTCTGAAGATGGTGGCGGGGTATATATTTCGTAAGTATGTTGCGAATACAGTAACCGTGAATATGGCATGGCAATTTATATATATTGGAATAATCCCTTATATAAGAGGATGCGTTCTTAGATGACAAATTAAAAACATACTTTAGCCATGGACGTAATATGGTTTTTTCATTTTTTGTTAGTCCTTTGGGAGGCTTAACGACGGAGGGAGGATCTTCCACCGAGCGGGTGATATTGCTCAGTAGACCGACGGTCCGAATGTTGTTGTTCGGAACTTGTATATATGCGCTTTATCTTGAAAATGTCGTAAGCGAGATTCAGGCATCTGTCAATTATCTTGCGTTGTATGATGGCTACCCGCCCCAGTCCATTTGAAGACGCGTTTATAAAGAGCATTCGGCTGGATATCTACGTATCGGAATCCTTTTTATCAATGCGCATGTACCGATGTAACGATGCGATTTGCGAATAGTGAAAACGCGAAAGAGGGAAGCGCGATTTTTTTTTCTACCTGTTCTAGTAACCTCGATGGGTTATTCTAGATTCGCCGAAATAGTAGGTGAGCTCGCGGGGCTCAAACCGTTGCTACCACTAGCCCTAGCAAGAGCAGCGCTTCGCAGAATCCACCACCGGATCGGAAACGCGACCCACCGAGAAGATCCGGCGAGAAACTCAGTGGACAGTTACTGTGGGTTAATTTACTTGCCGAACCCTTCGTCGCAAGTTTGAGGTACCTAGAAGCACCGTCAGTGGATCGGGAGAATCCGAAGATCCGAAATGACGTGTTTAGGGCGATGTCGACTGTTTACCATTAGGTCCGCAGGGTCAGGAATAAAGCGGGAATAAGAAGCTTTTACTGTATACGCTAATGTTGTTAGTGAGATTCAGTCATCTGTCAGCCATCTTGCGTTTTTTTTTTATTGCCCTTGTAGGCAGACGAGCATACGGCCCACCTGATGGTGAGTGGTTACCGTCGCCCATGGGCTTCAGCAATGCCAGGGGCAGAGCCAAGCCGCTGCCTACCAAAACGACGCACTTCATGTGGCCAATGATCGGAGGCGCTGGCGGGACATTACAAGGAGCAAAATCCTGTCGACATATAATGGTCACGACCCCCAGCAGTGAGGAAACGACGCGAGGATTACTTACCAGCAATTGCCTGAGGGTCCTAGGTGAGGGAATGTCAGATTGTCTGGCCGCTGCCGGGAAGGTCGTCTCCGGAATCCGGCGGGCTGCAGTGGCGCAGGCCTCCACCCACATCGGGGACACTAATCTGCAGGCCAAGGCTCGAGCCCGCCTGCGGACTGACCGACATCCACCTGTAACGTGTCACAAAAACATCCTTTATCTCAATATCAATCAAATTTTATTTTTTACTAGCTGACCAAGCAGACTTCGTAGTGCCTCAATCAATAAATAAAAGACCTGAACTTTTGTATAAAATAAACTTAAAACAAACAAAAGGAATCCGCCCGACGGGGGACACATCAAAGGAAAAACAAAATTGTTATTTTTATTTAATTCCGAGCATTTTCATATTTATCTAACTTTTAAACCTTCTCTGGACTTCCATAAATAATTCAAGACCAAAATTAGCCAAATCGGTCCAGCCGTTCTCGAGTTTTAGCGAGACTAACGAACAGCAATTCATTTTTATATATATAGAAGAAGAAGAAGAAGAAGATAGAAGATAGAAGAAGAAAATATATAGATTTTGCAGACAGAGCTCACGGTACACCTAGTATTAAATAGTTATGCAAGGCCTTTTCTTGAAATGCAATCCACATTGTTATATTAAATATTTAAACTTATAATTTCTATGGTTGTAATTTATTTTGTGTATCAATAAAAGAAAAAATAATAAAAAAAAAGAGATCTAAACGGTAATTCCCCTATCCAACTAGTGATATGATGATATGAATCATAGTCTTAATTGTAGAGTTTAATGATCATCCCACACTTTCTCCCAGTCCCACAGGACTGCTTTGCGGCAGTAATAGGCAGACTAGAAGTACCTAACCATCCAGCCATACAGAACACCCTATCACGAGTTTGCAAGAATTTCTTTTTCATACCGAATTCATATAAAGTTCATACCTTGAGACCAAATTAAATGAGTGACAAGGGGACTCCATTTCGGCATCACAGAAGCACCCAGAGCGGTGAGTGCAGCTCTAAGTGCAAGAGCTTTAGACGCAGACCCCACTTCTACTAGTGCCACTATTCCACGTAATGCTTCACTCGTCATTGGCATTTCAGAGTTCTTCTGTAATTTTAATATTTTGATTAGGATAAAACAGCAAATCCTGGCTTCGTTATATAATCTGTTTAATTAATGATAATAATCCTTTGTTAATACTATTAGAGCATCTGCGAATGTAAGTTGATGGTATATAATAATATTCATTCTAAATACTACTTAACACCAACATATTTGTAAAAATGCATAGACCACCAACAAAAACCCTTAATATAGATATCAACGGAAGAAAACGGAATTGTCTTAACTTGAACAAACCAATATGACACCAGAGCCATATAAAATATAATATGCCATATAATATAATATGGTAAAAAGTGATTTAGCTCAAAATGCAAGTTACAACATTTTTTAGATATACATATTACTAATAAAACGAGCAAACGGGTTTAATATATATGTATATGATCTGAATGTCGGAAACGGCTTGAACGATTTTCATAAAATTTAGTATACAGGGTATTTTGGGGGCGATAAATCGATCTAGCTACGATTTATTTTCAGAAAATGTTGTTTTATTCATGTTTTCAATAATCAACTCTTCCCGACATCTATTGGCGAATAATAATATTATTTTTCTTAATTGAGGGCAACTAACCGCTTTAAAGACACAACAAGATGGCGTTATAAAAAAAAAACCAGCAAAGCTCGGTCATCATCTAGTATATTATAATTTGAAGACATTCATTATATTATCATGTAAAATAAGTAAAACTACGACCATGTGTTTCAAATAAATGATCACATTTGTGCTGTCTATGAGCTTAAGTGATTGCTCCAAAGCCAAGAGGATGATGAGCTCATAAATGGTCAAGGTTATTCATTTTAGAGGTGTGTAAGTTAGTACTATATTAGTATATATCGACGCTTGAAAGGCAAACATGACTAAGCGACAATAACTGCTTTGTACATAAATGATAGGCAATAACCATATTCGATGCGCAAAAAAATAATATTTCTAGGTCTATTAAAATAATTTCAATCCTACAGCTACTAGATAGATTCTACTACAGCTAGATTTGTTGAAATAAATTTTGTTTTCAGGTATTAACACTTTAAATTAGTCTAAACTAAAAAATAGTAAAACTGTAAAATTCACACATTGTTGCTTAGTCACGTTTGCCTTTCAAGCGTTGATATGTATACTAAGCACATGGTGACATAACAGATGGTTTATACTGCGCTTGTAGATGATGGTATGCTTATATGACATATAGTTTTTAGGTTCTGGTGTGTGGTAGGCTGTTTTCCATGTGAAACTATTGTTATAATGAAAAAAAATTAGAGTTTCTTACATTTTCTTTTCCCACAATTCCGACATTGTTTTTAACGGATCTCACTTTACTGGTCCAGTTATTAGTTTTTTTCTGTTTCGCAATACTTTCACAATCTTTTCGACTTAGTAATTGATTCTGTGTTCCTTTAAGTGCTGACCATTCTTCTCTGAGACGTATCCTTTCAGCTACGGCTGACCGTCTCTGTGGAGTGTATTTATTAGTTTTATTATTTTCGCATTCGTAAAAAAACATTCAAAATTTAACACAAGATTTACCAGACCGGCTGCACTTTGGTTGTTCATTTTTTTATAGTAGGTATCACGTCTCTAAATTACAAAACAAATATCATTTTTTGTAAAATAATTACTAACGAAAATAAATAAAAAAGGAACTCATTACGAACATTATGTTTTCGTAAAAAATTTAATTATATTTATCACTTGCTACAACATGTTTTGAATTTTCTTGTTATTGTTACAGTGAAGTAGACGTTGAGATGATAGCTGTCAATTTTGTCAGTAGTCTCTCTGATGCTTGATTGCACAAGGTGCTTATAGCATAACTGCCATCATGCCATGCTTATAGCGAACATGTATGTGCTGTGTCTTTGTGGGACAACATCCTCGATATTTACGCCACATTAACTGGTTGTGATTAAGATGTCACCATTGGAAATAAAGGTCATCGAGTGACAGACAAAGGACCCGATGCCGCAGGATGCGGCACCGAACGTCATGTAATAGTTACTTTCGAATATTTAGTGACAGCACTTGCGACAACAAGCAACATTTAATTTAAGTGTCTGATTACAAATGTCCTTATTGAAACTAGGCTATTGGAGTTTCAAACTTCATAACTCAAAAAAATAAGAGACTCTAAAGTATCTAAAATAAGAATGCGAAAAGAGAAAAGTAATTATTTGACTGATAATTTTAAAACATAAAACAACTGATTGGCATACTCATATATTTATTATTATTATTATTTTATTTAAATTAAATATATTTACACTTAAATTCTTTATCTAGTTAGAACTTGTCTTTTCTTCGCACGATGGAGTTACTTTACCGATTGTAGTACAGCTTGACATGGCAATATTGAAAAGGCAAACTCGAATAAGTTACGAACAAAGATTTAAGTTGTACTTTGAACTTCAAACAAGTTTTTGAGGGTAAAACCTTCTTTCAATGGTTCTATAGCGAGTCCTAAATATGGGCTGTAAACTGGCTGAAGGTCCTTGCCTTCTTGATGTTTGGCCAATTGAGATGCCATATATAAACTTGGCCCCATCTCCCCTCGAGGTTCTCCTATCTCTTCTAGCTCTTCAATCTCATCATTGATTGTAGTTGGAGCCTGAGAAGAAATATTAAAAATCCCATTATTATTTTTTTCCTACCTAAGCTAATAGCTTTGAGAGGCTATTTCAGAGTAACCTTAAC
This sequence comes from Bombyx mandarina, assembly GCF_030267445.1. Classification (NCBI taxonomy): domain Eukaryota; kingdom Metazoa; phylum Arthropoda; class Insecta; order Lepidoptera; family Bombycidae; genus Bombyx; species Bombyx mandarina. The sequence continues at coordinate 12,163,229 of NC_143214.1, read as the reverse complement.
TAGTAGGTGAGCTCACGGGGCTCAAACCGTAGTGATGCTAACACGGACCCTAGCAAGAGCAGTGCTTCGCAGAATCTACCACCGGATCGGAAACGCGACCAATTGAGAAGATCCGGCGAGAAACTCAGTGGGCTAAATCTCATATTAAATTGTAAATTGCTTTAAAAGCGTTCCTGGCCGTTTTTCGATTAAGACGCATAGTTGTTGTCAGTCATGTTGTAAATAATTTTGGAGACGGTAGATTGACAGAACAGTAATATCGACAAGTGCGCGTTCAAGGTACGACCAGAAACCATACAAATTGTAGAAGTATTTTACATGTTGAAGATGGATAACGGAAGATTACAATCCGCTTGCTGTTGAGTGCTTTTTTAGACAATAGAATGCAGCCAACCGCCTTGTGTCATGATATAGAATTCTCATTTTTAATTCACACTGGTCTATATTGATTTAGTTTTACCCATCATTTGATTTGAAGGAAGTAATTCCTGTCGAACTTACGTATGCCCTTGATGAATTTTACGATGAAGATGTCTTTATGATGATTTTGCTACACAAAGGGGTCTTTAGTCTAATTATTGCCCGTTTGCATTCATGACCCTAGCGCGCTCCTATTAAGCGCGGAATCAAAATTTTATAGGTACACTAGCGGATTCATAGAAAATGCAAAGGCCGGCCTCCTGCGTCCAGCTGCCTAATACTGCTGCACCTGCAAGGTTTTTTTCCTACCTAAGCTGGTAGCCTTGAGAGGCTGTGCCAGCATAACCCAACGAGTAGGGGAGCTCACGGGGCTCTAACCTGGTGAGGTTGCTAACACTAACCCTAGCAAGAGCAGTTCTTTGTAGAATCTATCACCGGATCGGAAACGCGACCCACTGAGATGTTAGGGCTGCGGGTAAAGCGCTCCCTGCACCATAGCTAAACCCGCCTATTTCGCAACAAAAACTGCTAAGGCAGCTAGTATGAAAAATGATTCTAAGAAAAACAAAGGACCTTAACCTCATTCTCCCAGTTAATTTCGACGCCAAATATGGGTTTCTCGGTGTAAGCTCGATGGAGTGTTTGGAGTTCAGACAGCAATGGAGGCAGCCTATCCCGCGGGTCCGCCCGGAAACCTAGCACATAACCCCCCGATGTTTGTCTGATGACGAAGACTAAGGCCTCGCCGAATTTCGATGCTCTGACTGAAATCTGTGATAAATAAAACGTAACAGTAAGTAAAAGGTTATTAAAGTGGTGGTTACTCTTACTGGTTATTAGTAGGAGTAGTGTTGGTGGAATTAAACCAGTTATTTGAACAAACCGATGTTATTAAATCGATGGGTGAAATACTAACACTGGTTTAAGCGTAATTTCACTCAATACGCGGCATTTATCTTTGTAATTTAATGGTCTGTTTAATTTCGTATTAGCATCAACAATCTGATGTTTTTAATTGAACTTCAATTAAGTTTACTCCATCTGAAAAGCTGGAAAAGTTTTCTTGTTATGATATTCTTTCCAAAATTTAAGCTTCAAATGGCCCCCCTGTAAAGTTGCAAGAATCCTCTGGCCGTTTTACTAATATGTGCCTTCAGCTATTGACCAGAAAGACTACTAGTCTGTAATATCCTTACTCAATTCGCCAATTGAGGGTAGATATCATAAAAAAACTCACGCTATCAATAGTTATGTACGGCATGGACACGTTGAAAGCCTCGTTCACGTCAGCGTACCAGACAACTCTGATATTCGTTACCAGCATCGTGCCAAGGTTTCCGGAGTCGCTGGACAGATTCCAGATACTGTGTTCGTTTAGCAGAATCTGGAAGATGCAGTGAATAAGCTGTGTTAGCGCTGTTGTAACAAGATCGAAAGTAGCTCAGCATATAGTCCAGTTCTCTCTTCTATATCGTTCCCTCACTACTGAGGATCGCGACTACATGTGACGTTCTTCCACTGTGTTCGATCATGGGTGGCATGGACTATAGTTCAGTGTGCTTAGTGCGAGTTTTTGAACGTTCTCGATAGCGTAAAAGTTAGCTCATATTTGTATGGAATGGGATCGTTTGCGTAAGTTTGCCGCTAGGGGCGCTGTTCCAACTGCATACAAAATTGGCTTAACTTTTACGCTATCGAGAACGTTAAGAAACTCGCACTAAGCACACAGTTAGGGAATGGAAAATTGGTGAGGTGCTTTAGTGAGGTTAGTTGCCTGACTTCAGTTCTTTAGAGGCTTAGTTGTCTGACTTCAGTTCTTCTTAGCTGCTAGTCAAACAGCAGAAAGCCTCTGGTCACAGTTCACCCAAGCGTCTGGTCATCGAGACGTAAATACGTTTTTGACCGCCACAAAATCAGAACAAGCTGAGAAGTGCGATATTATCTAACCACTAGCTTTTGCCCGCGACTCCGTCCGCGTGGAATAGTTACTTTGGCGTAACGTTAAATTTTACCCCCCACTTCACTTACGTAGAAAGTGAAAATATTTTTAAATTATAGAATGTTAAGGAGCTATTTAAACCCCTATTTTGAAACATTGTTTATTGGTGTTCCATTTGCTTTGGTCTCACCGTGATGTTATATAGCCTATATATAGCCTTCCTCAATAAATGGGCTATCTAACACTGAAAGAATTTTTCAAATCGGACCAGTAGTTCTTGAGATTAGCGCGTTACTGCGCGCTCAAACAAACAAACTCTTCAGCTTTATAATATTAGTATAGATTACACTCTAGTACCCATAAAATCAGGTCTTGAGCTGGTGTTACCTTTTCCTGAGGCACCATTCTCAGTTGCTTGTTATGTATGATCGCCCCACGCAGCTTCAAATCTCTGTACAACCTCGAATTGATGTAAGCTCTGTCAAAAGAATCAAACTTAAACAAGGCATTGGGCTTACATGTGTCAAGAGTAGCTTTCATCATGTCTGAGGCATGTGTTATTGGATTTATAACAGCAAATTGATGATAGCTGTCTTCGCTGTATTGCTACTATAGTTGGGTTAAATCTTTGAAAGACCGTTTTCATTCTTAAATTTTTTATTTAATGAGCATAGTAAAGAGGCCCGCTGTTTCATCGCTCATTCTAAGTTTCCTTAAGGTCAGGATATGATTTTTACTGATATGTTGTACCAAAATATACTGGGTTAAATCTTTGAAAGACCGTTTTCATTCTTAAATTTTTTATTTAATGAGCATAGTATTGAGGCCTGCTATTTTATCGCTCACTCTAAGTTTCATTAGGGTCAGGATATGATTGCTACTGATATGTTGTACCGAAATATACTCCTTTCTACCTCTTCTTACCTACACTAAAGTAAATCGAAAATATTTTTTATACACTAAAGCAGGGGTTTCCAAAATTAATTTGTCTACTGGCCACCTTGAGAATAAATAATTTTTTTAGCGCCCCCATTTTTTCATTTACTTATAACCACTATAGCGAGAGCTCAATTGGTATCTAAGAGTTCTCCTAGATGAAATTGCCGAGCCTCTATGCAACGCCCCCGTTTTTTTTTGGGTCTCTTACCGCCCCCCTTTAGGCCTGCAGCGCCCACAAGGGGGCGTTATCGCCCACATTGAGAAAGGATGCACTAAAGTAACCATTTATAATTGTCATTTCAGTTAGTACATCGTTTGTGGACTTAAAAAGCATCGTGATTGGAGCTCGCAGCCCACGCGCTCACACAAGGTAATTGAACTCGCACGTCATTCGGTTTTAAATTGTATTCCATTGCGTGCTTTTTTAAAAGTAATACGTAAATTATTGAATGTACGCTTTTCTTGAATTGAACGCTTTTCTTCGTTTTCGGGAGTCTCTAATATTCTCGATGTTATTACTGGAGCCTTATTAAATAACCCCGTTGTAGGGCTGTCAAAATATAATAACAATTTTTTTAAAACTCAAAGGAGTTTCAAAAGTGATATAAACATAATTTTTATAACGTTACTATTTGTTTGGTGATAATAAACGTAAGAGTATCGTTCGCCCGATGCCTTCTAGAACATACTTGTGAACTCCGACAACAGAGGTGTAGTGGCGGACGCAGTTCGGCGACAAATTCGTGAAAATAAACTCGTATCTGTTAGTTCGGTACGCTGCCAACGCGTGCAGAGCCTGTGTCGTTCCACGGAGACCAGAGTTCACGACCTTGGTGCTCGTCGAGAGGAGACAGTTTAAGCCAATAGCTGGAAAAAGTTTTGGAATGGACTCTTAATGGCTTTATGATGGAAATTAGTGATGGTTTTATTCCAAAAGGAGCTGAAGTCGTCGTGGTCCAAAGGATAAGACGTGTGTACTCATATCGTTACGACTGTGCCGGTGTTCAAATTCTGCAGGTAGGTACCAATTTTTCTAATTAATTTCCTAGTTATCTCATATGTTCAGGATCGAATTTGAAGTTAGGCAGCACACGGTAGGCAGCAGGTTGGCTCTGCCCCTGACATTGCTGACGTCCATGGGCGACGGTAAACACTCAACATCAGGTGAGCCGTATGCTCGTTGGCCTACAAGGGCAATAAAAAAGATTATTAAACAAATGAAATCCGTAAAAATTATGATTTGCGCAATTTATGGAAACATGTAGTTCCACTATCAAGATTGCTAGTGGCATTCACGTTATGAGGTCTATGGCCTATGTCTATGGCCAGTGACCACTTAACATCACGTGGGATAGTTCTTTTAGCCGCCAACGCAATACAGAATAACTGAAATTCTGACTTGATGTATAGACCAGTATTTCCATTGTAGCTTCCATGTGCTCTTGTAGTCACGCAATCTCTGGTGTCTGGAGTTCGTCTAATAGTCCTGATCTTGAGTGTTTTTGGTACTTACACATATTAATTCTGGGCGATGCCAACGAGTGCCATATAATCCTGAGGCTTGTGACGACCATTCGTCCTTTAACACCGCTGTTCCCTTTCGTATCCTCAATAGGCTCTATTCTGTCGAAGATTTTCTCTCCTGGACGTAGTTTTAAGTACCTTGAAATAAGCACTACTATTTTACCAATTGCAAAATCATAAGAAGGGCATGGTGCTGATATTGCTGTTTAATTTTTAAGCCTATCTATTTGCCAGTAACCTCCAGGGGTTATGCTAGATTTACCAGGCAAAGCTCACGGGACTCAGCCTTGGAGACTTTACTAATATCTGCCCTGGCAAGGGCAGTGATTGATTGACTACCAACGGATTGGCAAGACGACCCACTGAGAATATCCGGCGAGAAACTCAGTGGGCGGTTGTTCACAAAAATAAACAAGATTGAGCAAAACCGATGAACAGAAAGTCATATTTGATGGTGCTTGTTTTTTATAGCCTTTGTGGGCAGACGACCATATTATCCGCCTGATAGAAGCCGTCAGCATTAGTCACCATGGCTCATGGGACAGCAATGTCAGTTGCGCACCCAAGAGGATTTCTACTGAGGGCTCTCCTCCACTAGCCACGTTTGTGGATGGAAGGCATTTTGGAGACACCGTGAAGGGAATCTCATTTAACGTACTGTTGGTGCTGTAATGTGGACTTCTAAACAGTAAGATCATTCTAAGCCCAATGTTTAGTGGTTAATTAATAATTTAGTGGTAAATCTGTTGGTTGGGTTGGTTGAGGGTCTGCTCGCTTTGGTTCCATCCACGGTGGAAGATTGCACAAAGTGGGAATGAGTTGCTCGATCCGGTCATTTCAATATTGTAATAATTGTTACATTATAATACTCATGGTAAAAATGAATATTTTAAAAAAATCTACATTTTTTTTTTATTATCTTATATAAAAAAAAAAAGACATGCCCGCTGAGTTTCTTGCCAATTCTTCTCAGGACGGAGGCTAGTTTTTGTAAATTGGCAGTAGTTCTTTTGACGTTCAACAAGTGTGTAATATCATTTACGTTGAATAAAAAAAAAAATTGATTTGATTTGATTTGATTTGGTAATAAAGAATTCCGCTTAGTGTTTCGTGCTTGGTGACTGTATTTATCCCATATGCTCCAGTATTCAGACCAGACCAGTCATCTGTGTTATGGACTTACGCGAAAGGCAGATCGAATAGTACTTCCCTGTCTTCCCAAACGGCACCAGATTTAGCCTTCGACATTTTTTTCTATTAGATCGTTCGAGTTTATGCTCATATTATTTTAAATAAGACCACGGCTGTCATTTGTTTTGTTGCTAAACTTGGTTACCATGGCAACATATATCCTAAAGAAAGTAGCGACAAATCGCCCAGTGTTAAGTCTCTAAATTAGTATACTTTTTATTTGGATGCGAAATTAAATATTTTATTTTTATTAAAGAGTCTTATTAAAATTGAATTACTTAAGTATAAACAAAAATATGTACCAAATATTACTTTTTCGTACAGGAGCTCAGGGTTCACCTAGTTCTGAGAGGTTAATAAAATCTATAGACATTACAAATGTTTACGGCTACCCGAGACATGAGGTCTCAATTGCATTACTTTTTCGCGGCATAAATAGGTTACCCTGGTCACAAGACACTTTCTTTATCAGCTCAAATCAGAATTATTATTTTATATTCCCAAAAAATTAGGTATGTTGATTTTTTTTACAAATTACAAGTTCAAGTTATTTTGATTTTTTAAGCACCGGTATTTATTCATTTCACGTTTCACAGATAAATAATTCTTTGTATTTTTTTCTAAATTACCAAAAGGATTTTTTTAATTTAAAATATCGCTATAAGCCACAATCAAACCAAATAGCAAAATTGCTTTCATATAAACTACACGATTGTTTTTCTCAAAACTACGGTTGACTGTCTGATGACAACTTACTGTAATATAATTTAATATTAATAGTAATAAAAACTATATAACAATCAAAATAATAATCGTTGTTCCATTTATAATTATAATTGTTTAACCTTTAGACATTTCTGATACATAATATTCTTTTTTTATTACTTAGATAGGTGGACGAGCTCACAGCCCATCTGGTGTTAAATGGTTACTGGAGCCCATAGACATCTACAACGTAAATGCGCCACCCACCTTGAGATATAAGTTCTAAGGTCTCAGTATAGTTACAACGGCTGCCCCACCCTTCAAACCGAAACGCATTACTGCTTCGCGCCAGAAATAGGCAGGGTGGTGGTACCTACCCGCGCGAACTCACAAGAGGTCCTACCACCGGTAATTACGCAAATTATAATTTTGCGGGTTTGATTTTTATTACACGATGTTATTCCTTCACCGCGGAAGTCAATCGTGAGCATTTGTGAATTGTGAACATTTGTAATGAACAAAATGTTAATTTATAATACCAATAAGTGTAAACTTAATAAAGAAGGCAGTTAAATTAAGTAAGCCATCGTGCACGGCCATCTTGTTTTGAGCATCGAAAGAAAATGGCGGCCCCTGTCATTACAACTGACATTCAGTTTTAGAACAACCAAGTTTACTACTCAAGTAAATTTATACGAACATTTTAAAACGTCGTTCGAATTTATCTCCGCCTTTCAATGTCGGATTTCATTTTAGTCCTTATTTCATTATAATATTGTCACTTGTTAATGGATGTTAATTGTCGAGTTTCTGATTTAATAGAATTCTGCCTTTTCATATTGTTAAGTTGAAATGACAGTTTCGAAGAGTGACATTTAATTTGAATGTGACGCGGTAGTGAAAGTTCAAACTAGAGGGTTGAGTTTACAGCATAGACCTATATAGTAGGGACACGACATATTGTTCTATACGTACAATTGCTTATATAAATAGCACCCATTTTGAAGGCACATACATAAACATATATCTATCTCGTTCTTACTCAGCACTTTAACTCGCAGGAAAACAATATAACAGTATTTCAGTGCGTACATAAAATGAAACATGAATATACGTAAATATCTCCGTCTCCGTCTAATGAGGCCGAAAATCCGCCATGTTTAGCGCGCCAAATGTCATTGTCACGTCAGTTCGGCCGTCTGTTTTGGGTTGTACATTATTTATTGACTATGATATCGATTTAATATGATTGATTATATAAAATTTCATAATTGATCATGCTTAAAACATACAAAAATAATAATTAAAACGTATTTTATAGGATCTCAAGAAAGTCGATATCCTAAAACTATTATCTATATGTATTTAAATTCATTATGGAGCCCACATCCGAAAAATCCATTTTTCGGTCGGAATCTATTGATCATGACACTAATGATAAATACCACTTTAAAATATGTCGTCAAAACATATTTAGACATTCTGTTTAGATATTTCGGGAAAAAGGCTACTGACAAAATCTCTTCGGAACTATTTAAATAAAATAGTTTTATTCCGCAGTGAGTAAAATACTATTGTAAATTTGTTAAATATTTAATAATTAAGTGATTTTAGAGAGGAAGTCACAAGGAATGACGTTTGTAATTAATGAATAAATGTTCTGTAGGTGTTTTTTTTTTCACGCGGTCCCTTGATAAGTTTAAAATTTGAATCACTCTCAAGCGAAAGTGATTCAAATGGTGCGGCGCACCTTCCTTGGGGTGCGCTGCGGTAGTATGTTACAGACTTTAGAGTCAGCAAAACAATTAAAATAGATTGTAATAGTCTAAGAAAAACACGTACTCAAAATACGATAACATTTAGCATGCTAGAAATGGGCTGATGGCTTTGAACTACGCCATATCTGTATGTTTTGCGACAAACGACAACTTTATAAAATCAGTGTAGCAACTTTTAAAAATCATCATATCGTTTACTTGGCAAATTCGAAGGACGAACTTGTCTTAGATTTCACATATCTAAATCATAACATATTTGCACATAACAATATACCTACTTACTTCCCATTAAAGTATAAATTCTACAAATAAATAATACTCAACAATATTTAAAATAAAATGAGCCAAGAAGGTTTATCGATAAAACCTGATAACATTTAAATCTTTTGTACAGCACTAAAGCCGCCATGTTTTGTGGCCAGATGACGTCACAGTGGCACGAAATTTTGGTTGACGTTTCATTTCCATAGGTTTCCTACTTCATTGGTTTACAGGTCCATTGATACACTTGCATAATAATGTTGAACAAGATTAGGTTAGATTAATGTGTCATCTATTGACATTTTTTTTTATGTTATCAATTTTCTAAGCGAGGTTCGATTAAAACATTGAATTATTGATACTAATACCAAATAAAACGGACTTTTTAATTACAAAGATAAATACAATTTTTTACTGGTGGTAGGACCTCTTGTGAGTCTGCACGGGTAGGATCACTTTATTCATTCATAGAGGTTTCTTAATTTACACGATATTCAAATAACAATAATTTTGTTGTTCGTAATGATGACAAGCGTAATGTGTTCAAAGCGTCTGTGTGCTTAGTGTGAGCTTAACATTCTCGACAGCGCCCCTAGCGGCAAACGTAGGCAAACGTTCCAATGTTGTGTAGTCGTCGTGGCCTAACGGATAAGATGTCCGGTGCATTCGTGTTGAAACGATGCACCGGTGTTCGAACCCGCAGGCGGGTACCAATTTTTCTAATGAAATACGTACTCAACGGTGAAGGAATAACATCGTGTAATAAAAATGAAACCCGCAAAATTATAATTTGCGTAATTACTGGTGGTAGGACCTCTTGTGAGTCCGCACGGGTGGGTACCACCACCCTGCCTATTTCTGCCGTGAAGCAGTAATGCGTTTCGGTTTGAAGGGTGGGGCAGCCGTTGTAACTATACTTGAGACCTTAGAACTTGTATCTCAAGGTGGGTGGCGCATTTACGTTATGGATGTCTATGGGCTCCAGTAACCACTTATCACCAGGTGGGCTGTGAGCTCGTCCACCCAACTAAGCAATAAAAAAAAAACTCCATACAAATTTGAGTTAACTTTTACGCGATCGAGTACGTTAAAAAACTCGCACTAAGCTTTTTTTTTTATTGCCTTTGTAGGCAGACGAGCGTACGGCCCACCTGATGGTAAGTGGTTACCGTCGCCCATGGACTTCAGCAATGCCAGGAGCAGAGCCAAGCCGCTGCCTACTGCTTAATACTCTCCACAAGCCTCGTTTGAAGAAGGACATGTCACAGCGCTCGGGAAACACCGTGGAGGGGAGCTCATTCCATAGCCGGATGGTACGTGGCAAAAAAGACCTCTGGAAACGCACTGTGGATGACCGCAGTGGCTCCAGCTAGTATGGATGAATTCTACTCCGGTGGCGGGCGGTGCGATGGTAAAAACGAGACGTTGGTATCATCTCGAACAATTCCTCAGAGCACTCCCCATGGAACATGCGGTACAAAATACAGAGGGAACCGAAGTCCCTCCGCAGACCCAGAGGCTCCAAGCGATAAGCACACTGAAATTGAATGGAAATAATAAACGTGATATTAAAGTTAGGGAACGTACCCATACTACGTGACCCGTTTAGGGGGGGGAGCGGAGTCTTTAAAATATTATAGTCAGTCACAGGAGCGGGGGGTGGCTCAGGTTTTGTCACGTATTCGATTTTAGTGAGAGAAATCTCGTATTTTTTCGACCTATATTCGAATATAGCGCGGTGTGTTTAGCGCTTTGTAAACTCACAGTTGGTGGCGCTGAGTAAAGACGAGTATGAACCAAATTTTTTTTTTTTTTCAATTTTTGCCTTTGAAATGATAAAAAATCATAATTATTAATTACTACGTGAAAACTAAAGGGGGGAGGGGGGGTCTTGGCATATACTACGAGTGATCACCGAGGGGAGGGAGAGGTCGAAAAAATTAAAAAAATAGGTCACGTAGTATGGGTACGTTCCCTTAGGTAGGTCCCACCTGGTGTTGAGTGGTTACTGGAGCCCGTAAACCTCAACAACGTAAATGCCGCCATCCACCTAAAGCATCAGTTTTTCAAGTATACTTAATGGCTGCTCCACCATTCAAGCCAAAACGCACTACTGCTTTACGGCAGAAATCAGCAGGGTGGCCAGTGTGGACTCACACAGCGCCCCTCAATCAGTAAAATAAACTAATATAAAATACACTAAATGTAAGCTTAAATCTTATGTCATAGGCGAGCCTTTTTTACAAAACTGTTAAATCTGTTCTAAAAATTGTTAAGGTTAAAGGTAAAACTGTTAAAGATGTTCTGATTTCGAAACCGATTCCCTTTATCACATTTAATTCTTTTGCGTTTCGCCAAACCCGCAATCCTTGTGCATCGATAGTAGGTAATAAAAAAAAACTTGGATAGCTAATAGAGGACTATCCATTACTTCATGTGATGCCCTTTTTGCTTCGTAAGGGCCACTGATTACTTTCCGCCGTGATTGACTCAAAGGGCTTGTAACTAATGTGAAAAGGGAAAAGGCCGCCAAATTAAGGTCGCTGAGAATTCCGGACTAAAATTATCGATATTAAGAATGAGAATCGATTGAAAACGTAGGAAATATATTTCAACATCGAGGTTCGTAGTGATGTAATCTTACTGAAACGACTGGTTAAGTGTATTGGAGAAATAATTTGTTAAAATGGGTCTTAGCTTATGAGATTTTTGTTTAGTATAGAGAAAGTTCAAGCTATTTTTATTTAAAAAGTATTTTAATTTTTTAACAAAAAAGGCGGAAGAGCATGCATTGGGTGGTTGCTAATGGAAATCGACAATGTCAGGGGCATAATTAAAGCATTGTCAGCTTGAAGAACAACTAATACGCTAATCCATTAATTTAAGTTTTCCTTAAAATTAAATCAATTTAAAATGAATGAATGAATGAATACATGAAGAGGTTGCATAATCTTGAAATTCAATACTGACAAAAAGTCAATATCTATATATATAAAAGAAAGTCGTGTTAGTTACACTATTTATAACTCAAGAATGGCTGAAATGATTTGGCTGAAAATTGGTGAGGAGGTAGTTTAGAACCAGGAGAAGGACATAGGATACTTTTTATCACATTCCCGTGGGACGTGACATAAAACGTGGTATAACAAAACGCAACTGATATGGAATAACAAAACGCAACTGACAGCTAAACGTAATATATTCTATGGTTAAATAAAGTAGAATTTTGAAGTTGACGTGTTTAAAACAAACTGCGTTTCGGAACAAAGTTCGCCGGGTCCGCTAGTAATTTATTATATAAAAAAAAGATTATTGTTATTTTAAATAGAGTTTGATATCGGAAGTGCAATTTTTTAGTTGTTAATTTTTATACATTTTTCTTGGTATCATCATAATCGGCTGCTCTTGGCAGAGTAGTCGTGTTCATGTGGAATTCTTGCTTATTAAAGCCTTGACAGATGTTTTCCATAGTTTGCGAACCGAGGCCCGGCGCACGCACTCGTTAAGTGGGGTTTCAGTAACGTATTTCACCTGATCAGTCCAGCGCAAGGGGACTCGTCCACGAGATCTTTTACCATTGACCCTACCCTGAACAACAAGTTGTTTGTATATTATAATTTATTTCGTTTGTATATATTTATTTATCACTAGCTGACTCGGCAAACTTCGTAGTGCCTCACTCGCTAAATAAAAGACCTAAACTTTTGTATAAAATAAACTTAAAACAAACAAAAGGAAGCCGTCCGACGGGGGACACATCAAAGAAAAACAAAATTGTTATTTTTATTTCATTCTGAGCATTTTCATAATTATTTACCTTTTAAGCCTTCTCTGGACTTCCACAAATAATTCAAGACCAAAATTAGCCAAATCGGTCCAGCCGTTCTCGAGTTTTAGCGAGACTAAAGAACAGCAATTCATTTATATATATATAGATTTTCTATAAAAACCACTTTTTTAATCACAAAATTAATTATTCTGTTATTATGTATTTACACTTCATTAATTTGTCCGTATCTTGAATTTAAAAATACTTTATTTTCAAATTGATCGCTGTAGGCCATATTCAAGAGATTCTTTAATTACTAAAAAAGAACGAAAACCTTAAACATAAAAAGGTACGCATTGGAAATTCATTTTCAATCTCGAAATGGGTTACATCGGTTATTGGCAGACCGTGCCGCCGGCAGGAAGTGTACTCAGGGGCGGATGTGAGCGTCCGCGCCACGAGTAATTAATTCCTTTGGACCACATACGTGAGCTATATATTACTTAAAAATATATATTAGCTTACAATCATTACCTTTACAAGCCATTTCGTCTTGAGCGCATAGATTTTCCAGTCTAAGGATTGTACTCTGATAAAATATCTCTTTCCCTGCTAATCATACTCACCTCAAATATCCTCTATTTCCTAGTCTTTCTGCCGGTAATCAACGTCTATTTTTTTTTGAAACTCCGAACACAAACGGTACATTTGTAGTTTTATTGTCTAAAATTTTTATCTATATATTAATACGTGAAGCAAAAACGTTGCACCCCTTTTTACGAAAATTGCGCGGCCGGAGGAGTATGAAATTTTCCACACTTATAGATAATATAGAGAAGGAGTGCAGAATGTTAATTTTTATTTAATTATACGAAAAAAACTTTGAAACGTTTGAAGGGTGGGGCAGCCGTTGTAACTATATTGAGTTCGGGTGGTGCTTTTACGTTATAGATATCTATGGTTTCCAGTCACCACTTAACATCAGGTGGGCTGTGAGCTCGTCCACCCATCTAAGCATTAAAAAAAAAGCTTTACAGGAGAGCCATTTAAAGTTTAGAATTCTGAAAACAATTTCATAACATAAAAAAAACTTCTTCAGCCTTTTCAATGGAGTAAACCTAATTGAAGTTCAATTAAAAACATCGAACTGTTGATGCTAATACCAAATAAAATGGACCTTTAATTACAAACATAAAAGCCGTGTATTAGGCTAAATGTCGCTTAAACTAAATAGCTTTCATCCTTCGATATATACACATAAATGAAACTTACTGGTGGTAGAAAAGAGTACGACGTCATATCGGGAATCGCTGCGAAGCATCTGTGCGATCTGATAGGTGGGAAAATGGTTAACAATGCCTTTAAGGAAATAAATATGACTTTGAGTCCGCACGGGTAGATACCACCTCCCTGCCTATTTCTGCCTTGAAGCAATAATACGTTTCGGTTTGAAGGGTGGGGCAGCTGTTGTAACTATACTTAGAACGTATATCTCAAGGTGGGTGGCGCATTTACGTTGTGGATCTCTATGGGCCCCAGTAACCACTTAACAACCAGGCTGTGAGCTAGTCCACCCACCTAATCAATAAAAAAAATACATATTATATATATATACCAGAAATTGATGGTGTCATTGATCATGGTGACATCAGTTGACCCGTAAGCAATGCTAACGTTTACCCATCTAGCCCAAAAATGTGACAAGAACGATTCCTTGTTTACCATTTATTCGAAATTATACAAAAATGCAAATGTAATGAGATAAAATTTTAAAGGCACGTCATATATTTCAACGGCGGAGGAACACCAGAGACAATGAAACGAAGATGAAAGCGGTTAGGATGCCGTGTCCCTTCTCACAGTATTAGTTCGCTCAGTAATGCAATTCTAATATATTCATAGCTCTACGTCTTTTGTTACGCCTTAATAGGATCCACTTCTTCATGTTTCCAATTTTATTATTCTTTGCATTAGATACTTTCAGCTCTAACATTAGGAGCAGGCTTAGGGACCCCGGTAACCGTACTCGTCGAACTTGACAAAGAGTTCGCCCTGCAACTTAACCCATGCATCAGCTCGCTGAGTTTCTCGCCATCTCTTCTCATCGGGTAGTAGATTCATTCGCGAAGCAGCTGCTCTTGAGTTGTTAGGTCTTCTTCGGAGGCGTTTGGACAGCTGTTAGCAAATCCCACCCCTCCTGGCTGAGCCTTTGCTCGCCCACCTGTTCTGGTGAAAATGGAAAGGCATCCGGGCCACCAGTAATACTTCAATCATACAAAAAAAAGTTTTATCTGTTATCATGTGTTACTGTTTATTATATTTGTAATACTTTACTCTTTTCGTGATTACGTTGTGTTGTGTACACTTATAATAAGTTTGGTATGTTCGTTTGGATGTACTGGAATCATTGAACGCCATTTTCCGCAGACTTTAAGACGTCCGCCACCTAACTTGACGATTCGCACACGCATCAAGGACCGATGAATATACAATAGTTTTATAACTTCGATTTAATATCTGGACCAGTGGGAATGGGATATAAAAAATATAAAATTTATTGTTAGTTCATTTTGCTGTTTAAGCGTCTTTTTTTTACTTACTACTCTCAGCTCTATTAAAGAAATTAGATCTTTTTATTAGGTACAATGGAGGATAGAAATTAGGAGTACCATTTCTGTATATTAAAAAGTGTCCGCTTAAAGGAGCAAATTATGGGGGCGCTACAGTAGCAAGTGAAAAGACTTGAAAACAGCCCCATAAATTGCCACACTTCACTTCAATCCAGTTCCACTTCGACAAAGTGGCACGACACGAGAACCCTTTCATCGTGGCCGCCGGTAACTACATCCCCGATCCTACGGACAGAATGGAAAGCAGTCGACGTCGCCCCAAACACGTCATTTCGGATCCTCCCGATCCGCTAACGGTGCTTTCAGGTACCTCAAGCACCGGGCATCGTTCTCGTCGAACCCGTCGCTTACGACGAAGGGCTTGACGAGTAAATTAACCCTTAGACACAGCCCACTGAGTTTCTCACCGGATCTTCTCAGTGGGTCGCGTTTCCGATCCAGTGGTAGATTCTGCGAAGCGCGGCTCTTGCTAGGGCTCGTGTTAGCAACGTCGTCAGGTTTGAGCCCCGTGAGTTCACCTACTAGTTAAGGTTACGCTGAAATAGCCTCTCAAGGTTCTCAGCTAGGTAGGGAAAAAAAACAATCCAGCTCACTTCGTTCTGTTTAAAACTGCTATAATGATTTCCACTTCCTACACTAGCGCTATTTCGGTGAGTCTTCCAACTATAACTTGCTGTTTATAGGTGGATACGTTTTCAATTTATCCCCTATACAAGATGGAGCTCCTTACCTCTACCCTCCATATTGGTTATCCTTCTCGGCTGTTAATTTTTTCTAATTACGTTTTGTCGCCGGTGTCCGCGAGTCGTAGACGTAATTAAAACTTTTACGGCTCAATCTCGCATTTATTGTTTCTTCTATAACACAGTATTTTACAACAAAAAGAAAAAAAATCGCAAATACCCCAAATAACCCTCATAAAACACGATACTTCTACGACGCGATAACAAGATTTTTGTTTAAAATTATTTGAAAATGCACTGCGAACACACGATATATGGGAATAGTCGAAATTGTACTACTTATTTATTATGTATAATAGTCAAAAAAATACAGGCATAGTTGTCGTCTAGTAGGCATTGTAGTCTTCGCTTGTTATGTCGGCCTGACGGCGGGCACAAGAAGACTCAACTACAAAGATCACAATTGTTTATTACAAAAATAAAAATTAATTAATTAAATATAAAAATATATATATAAATGAATTAAATAAACATAATACACTATTGATGATTACTCGCGGGGAGTGGTTTCGCGGCACATTTTTTTTTTTTTTTTCCTACCTATGCTGATAGCCTTGAGAGGCTATTTCAGCTTCACGTTTGTAGGTGAGCTCGCGGGGCTCAACCGGAGAGTTGCTAACACTGACCCTAGCAAGAGCAGTGCTTCGCAGAATCTACCACCGGATCGGAAACGCGACCCACTGAGAAGATCCGGCGAGAAACTCAGTGAGCTGTGTCTATGGTTTAGTTCGCTCGTCGAACCCTTCGTCGCAAGCGGCGGGTTCGACGAGGACGGTGACCGGCGTTCGCGGCACAGGGAAGACTTGTCCCATATAACACGTTTTTGCACAACACGGGGCGCTTTAGGAACGTATCTACTGCGTTATAGGAGGGTAACCTGTACTTTACAGTTTTTGTGGCCATGGACGACTAATGCGTTGCTATTCGCCGACATTTATAAGTTCCTTAAATTTTTTTAATTATCTAAAATTTCCTTTTTCTTTATCCTTTTATTACTAGTTTCCATTCTATTAATCCTATTCATGAGAGCGCCATTAAATTCAATTTGTTATTTATTCATTAGTATTTGTTACATTTCGACATGACTCCAGCTAGCATAACATAACATTAGGTCCTTAAGTGGAATCTGCAGATATGGTAAAGCTAGTTCATCCTTAGTCACTCATTAACCACAGTTTTCTATGGTCAAATTTTTCTCGATCGCGTTAAAGTTAACTAAAATTTGTATATAGTTGGAACAGCGCCCCTAGCGGCGAACGTAGGCAACTCCATACAAATTAGAGTTAACTTTTACGCGATCGAGAAAAATTTGACCATAGAAAACTGTGGTTCGTTGGAACCGTGTTGTGGTGGTGTGGTGGAACGTGGCGCGATCGCGAACTCATACTTTTTTTTCCCTACCTATGCTGATAGCCTTGAGAGGCTATTTCAGCTTCACCCTAACGTGTGTAGGAGAGCTCACGGGGCTCAAACCGGAGAGTTGCTAACACTGGCCCTAGCAAGAGCAGTGCTTCGCAGAATCTAACACCGGATCGGAAACGCGACCCACTGAGAAGATCCGGCGAGAAACTCAGTGGACTGTGTCTATGGGTTAATTCGCTCGTCGAGCCCTTCGTCGCAAGCGGCGGGTTCGACGAGGACGGTGACCGGCTTTGCTCGCACTAAATACACTGTATCGACTCCCATAGCTCATCCACTCAACAGGCGCACAAAAGTATACAAATACTGAACTCGCGTCAATTATTATGAACTGTGTACGCGTATTTAATTTTATCGTCAAAAAAAAAAACAAATGAATTAAAATAAAAAATGACTAAATTACCTCGACACTGTTTTTGACCTCAGAAATGAAACAGCCGAAATTAACTCGAACATTCCTCCTTCTGAATATAACCGGCGCTCGTTATGTAAACTGGTTCTTACCTTTTTTCAAGAAAACATTGTTTTTTTTTTGTCGAAATTAAATTATATTCTTTTCTTCAGTTTCGCGCGAGCCGTGGACAAAATTAAAACTAATTTTACAGAATAGAATCCCGCGTTTTTGATTCGTCATCTTTTGTTTTAATATTATTTACGAAGTTTCTAGAGCTGTAATGTAAAAACTGGGTTTTGTTTATCGAAATTACATTTTTTGCTGTTGCTTAGACGAACAAACGTGACAGCTCAAGCATCTGCTGTAGGTGGTCACCGCACTAGATATTAAGTTACATAGTTATTAAGTACTAGCTGACCCGACAGACTTTGTAGTGCCTCAATCGAGAAATAAAAGACCTAGACTTTTGTATAAAATAAACTTAAAACAAACAAAAGGAATCCGTCCGACGGAGGACGCATCAAAGAAAAAACAAAATTATTATTTTTATTTAATTCCGAGCATTTTCATATTTATAAATAAATAAATATGAATATACTTACTAACAATCACGCCACGTTAACTGGTCCCGTGGTAAGTTCGTAAAGATTTATATTTATCATACAAGTATCTTCCCTTGGCGGGATTCGAACCCGAGACCCCTTTTATCTACCTTTTAAGCCTTCTCTAGACTTCCACAAATAATTCAAGACCAAAATTAGCCAAATTGGTCAGCAATTCATTTATATGTATATAGATATATAGATAGGTACCGTTAGATATTAACAATGTAAATGCCACCACTCTTTGAGATATAAGTCCTAGGTTTCAGTTCTATATTACAAGGTTTGCCTCACCCTTCAAACCGAAACGCATGTTTTCACACGTTGAAACAAAATGACATATTTCACATTAAAAATGTAATATCAACGCACTTGTTGAACGTCGGAATAATGTTTAAATCGTGCTGAGGATCCCGGAAAAAGCCTCATAAATAGAAAGTAGAATTCATTTTGTTTTGGAGGTATGGTTTCAGTAATTCAGTTGTGATGTGTCTATTGCATATAATTATTAAACTGTGATCTTTTAGCTCACTTGTCGGGGACGAAGACACGTCCAATCAGTGTGCTTAGTGAGAGTTTTTTAACGTTCTCGATAGCGTAAAAGTTAACTCAAACTTGTATGGAGTTAGAACAGCGCCCCTAGCGGCAAACGTAGGCAAACGTTTCAACTCCATACAAATTTGATTTAACTTTTACGCTATTGAAAACGTCATAAGGTCACGAACCGTTCTAATACTAAATATCTTGACATTTAAGTTTTGACGTGACAACGTCTTATAATTAGATAGAGCCGGCTGCACGCACGAAAAAACATGACTCATGCGGCGTTACCTCGCTCTGAGGCCTTCCATTTAATGCTTGAAGTGCAAGCGAGAGCGCGCAACGAGCGACAAAGAGGCACAATCGGCCTCCGCGTTCGGCAGCGTTCGACATCTGTCTCTCCTACTTGAGTGAGGGATGCATCCGCATGGACAGTTGCTATACATTAATACATTTAATGTTTTTGTCTATGAAGCTCAGTGAAAAGTGAATATGGTGTCAATTGTTTATAGCAACGATAATTGCGATAATTGAAAAATGAAACCATACCATCAGTATTTTCTTATGACGTTGTCACGTTCAACTATCGTCAGTAAACCGACTTTACAGACAACCGATTTTTTTAAGTTAGGTTTTTCAATAACTAAACAAGAGACAAGAAAAGTACGTCTTGACGCACGACTAATAAATTTGTTAACGACACTTTTGGCGGAAGTCAAGCCTGGTATCGAAGGTACAGCTGGCAGAGGTACTAACCGCCATTATCGTTACCATTCCGTACTTCTCAGTTAAATTCTATCCATTTCTTTCGCTCGAACGAGTTGCCGAAGTTTCTAGAATTGAATCGAAAGTAATTGCCAACTTTTTTAATTGTGCAATCCCGAGCATCTGGACCGCGGAGTCTCTCCACTTTTTTACTCGTTCGACTTAATTATAAAAGACAATTAAGAGACATTAAAATATTATCAATTTCCTGACGGTACAACGGAATTTAGGCCTAAAGTACTATCTGTTATAGTTGAAGATTGTGAAAATTTGGTAAACAGTAGATGTGGTAAGCTATGCTCTTTACTTTACTTGTGAATGTATCTCTCTGAACTTGCTTTTTTATTGTTATTAATACTCACGGCCCTTCTGGTTGTAAGCGGTGTTTGGGATTGTCGTAGTGCTATATATCCGGAATTCGGGCACATTTTTAATTGGAACATTATCAATTATTGATTAAGCAGCTATCAAATTGCAAAGCCGTGAGTCAGTATTTACGTATCTAAAAGCAAGGAACTATGAGCTTCGTTGGAACTTCTCAGTGGGTTGCGATTCCGATCCGCTGGTAATTTCTCTCTTCTTTCGTACGGCTAGTGTTTAAGGTCTCAAGTATAGCTATGAATTACAAACCAGCAAAAATATAATTTGCGTAATTACTGGTGGTAGGACGTCTTGTGAGTCCGCACGGGTAGGTACAACCATCCTGTCTGTTCCTGCTTTGAAGCAGTAATGAGTTTCGGTTTGAAGGGTGGGGCAGCCGTTGTGTACTCAGACCTTAAAACATATCTCACAGTTTATCAGTCGCGATAAATTTTTTTTGAGGTTAACTCCAACAACAACGCTCTAAGAACAAGTTATACCAACCAAACAGTAGAAAGGATTTTAGTACTCACATAGTACTCACAAAAAATATGTACTAGTTTTTTGTAGTATAAATTCCTAGGTTCCTTCTTTCAAACGAAAACATGCTCACGAAATGTAAACACAATCCTAAGCCTAATGAAGTAACAAGAAAAATACGCAAAGGAATGAATTCCGTACGAAAAATTGACTCGGCCAGGGCGTTACAATTGTTTTGAAAGATCTCCCTAAATCATAATTTATTTTGTGCCAAAAAGACGGGAATTAGGGATGGTGAAATGTTTCTTGGAAATTCTGGGTAAATTAAATTGAATTTAAGTTGAACGAAAGGGCTTTTTAGCCTTCTGTTGTCAGAAGAGTTAACGCGCTGTCATTATATCAACGATGTTATTTGAAACTAGCTGTACCCGTCCGCTTCGCTGGGCATTTAATATTAACATTATTATTTCTCACCCCCACAAAGATTCTCATCTTAACGCCCCCGCAACTGGTGTCCAACACTCATATAAATTAGCCTATCCATTAAGTACATCTATTTTCTACATGGATACCAAGTTTCAAGTCAATCAAATGCATGGTTCAGTAGTTATAACGGAACATCCGTAAAAACCACTGTAGATTTATATATTAGTATAGACTAGTTTAAATGTTTGAAGTCGTCGTGGCCTAAAGAATAAGACGTCCGGTGCATACGTGTCGAGCGATGCACCGGTATTCGAATCTCAGGCGGGTACCAATTTTTCTAATGAAATACGTATTCAACAAATGTTCACGATTGGCTTTCACGGTAGAAGGAATAACATCATCTAATAAAAATTAAACCTGCAAAATTATAATTTTCATAATTACTGGTGGTAGGATGTCTTGTGAGTCGGCACGGGTAGGTATAAAAAAAAAAGGTATCACCAACCTGCCTATTTCATCCGTGAAGTAATTTCAGTAATTTCGGTTTGAAAACTTTTGGGGGTTGGTGCTTCCCGCTTCCGTAGGTTTAACCCGCGATTCCCTACAAGTGACCCCTGGGTGGTGCTAAACGGGAGCCGAAAACATAACCGGTGGTAGGACCTAGTCCGACTGGCTGGCGACCACCCTCCAACTAGAGTCCGCCGCCAAATAGCCTAGCTGTGTTCCGGCGTGTGGGTTGGAGAGCCAGTTCTATCCCTTTCCTTTCCCCTTCCTTGTTGGGGGTGAGTCTTGGTGACGCCTGGAACTTGCGGAGCAGACGTGCGTGCGAACTCACGGGGCGTGATTGTTTGACGGGGGTATAGGGAGACCCAGTGAAACGGTACCCGCTGCCGCCCGCCGGTCAGTAGGGGACCTGAACCCGGGTGTCTCTACTAAACTCCGCCCCGGGAAGCTGTCCCGCCAACCGGTGTAAAATCCTGTCGTGCGGTCGTCGTGCCGGAGTCGGAGACCGGAGTGGATCCCGGCGATCGCACGCAGAGTGGACTGGGGGCCCTTCCATGCCCTGCGTCAGTCTCTCACGCAACCCGTGGTTGAGCGCGTACTATGTTCCGCGCTTCATTCAGGTGTTACCTCGATCTCACCTCCAACATCCTACCTCTCCTAATCCTACTCTCCGAAAATTTAAAATCATGAAGTCGACAAAGAAAAAGAAAAAGGTTTCACAGGCGGTTCCCCATTCCACATTTAATGTGGATTTCAGCAATGTCAGGGGCCTACATAGCAACCTTGACGCCGTACACCACCACCTTGAGACGGCGCAGCCTGCCCTGCTTTTTTTTAACGGAGACGCAGATATCTGCTCCGGATGATACCTCATACCTTGAATACCCCGGCTACGTATTGGAGCACAACTTCCTGCGTAAAGCCGGGGTGTGCGTATTCGTCCGGGCTGATGTCTGCTGTCGCCGTCTTCGGGGCCTCGAACAACGGGACCTGTCCCTCTTGTGGCTGCGCGTAGATCACGGGGGCCGTAGCCGAATCTACGCGTGCCTGTACAGGTCCCACAGCAGTGATGCAGGTTCAGCTCTGTTTGAGCATGTGCAAGAGGGGACTAACCGCGTGCTTGAGCAGTACCCATCTGCGGAGGTGGTGGTTCTTGGAGACTTTAACGCTCATCACCAAGAGTGGTTGGGGTCCAGAACCACTGACCTCCCGGGTCGGACTGCCTACGATTTCGCCTTGGCCTACGGCTTCTCCCAGCTGGTGACACAGCCCACCCGTGTCCCAGATATCGAGGGGCACGAGCCTTCTTTGTTGGACCTTCTGCTGACCACAGATCCGGCCGGATACAGTGTGGTGGTCGACGCTCCGCTTGGATCGTCTGATCACTGCCTTATTCGTGCTGCCGTACCACTCTCTCGTCCTGATCGTCGAACGACGACCGGGTATCGAAGAGTTTGGCGGTATATGTCAGCAGATTGGGATGGATTGCGTGAATTTTACGCATCCTACCCATGGGGGCGGTTCTGCTTTTCCTCTGCTGATCCTGACGTCTGTGCGGACCGTCTTAAAGACGTGGTGCTCCAGGGGATGGAATTGTTTATTCCCTCCTCTAAAGTGCCCGTTGGGGGTCGCAGCAGACCCTGGTATAACAATGCCAGCAGGGATGCTGCACACCTCAAGCGGTCCGCATACGTGGCATGGGATAATGCCAGGAGACGTCGGGATCCTAACATCTCAGGGGAAAGGCGGAAATATAACGCCGCTTCCAGGTCCTACAAGAAGGTGATTGCCAAGGCAAAGTCGGAGCACGTCGCTAGAGTTGGCGAGCGATTGAAGAGCTATCCCTCCGGGAGCCGTGCTTTTTGGTCGCTCGCCAAAGCTGCAGAAGGAAACTTTTGCAGGTCAAGTCTCCCACCACTGCGCAAGTCCGATGACAATCTGGCCCACAGCGCGAAAGAGAAGGCTGACCTTCTGGTCAAACTCTTCGCCTCGAACTCGACTGTGGACGACGGGGGTGCCACACCACCGAACATCCCCCGGTGTGATAGCTCCCTGCCGGATATCTGCTTCACACAGTGTGCAGTCAGGCGGGAGCTCCGACTCCTGGACGTCCATAAGTCGAGTGGGCCAGACGGCATCCCCGCAGTGGTTTTGAAAACGTGCGCCCCTGAGCTGACACCTGCGCTAACGCGTTTGTATCGCCTCTCTTATTGCACTAACAGGGTTCCGTCTTCATGGAAGACCGCCCACGTCCACCCTATCCCCAAGAAGGGTGACCGGTCGGACCCATCGAGCTACAGGCCTATCGCGATAACTTCCTTGCTTTCCAAGGTGATGGAGCGAATAATAAATACACAACTCCTGAAGTATCTTGAGGATCGCCAGCTGATCAGTGACCGACAGTACGGTTTCCGTCACGGTCGCTCAGCTGGTGATCTTCTTGTATACCTTACTCACAGGTGGGCTGAAGCCTTGGAGAGCAAGGGCGAGGCTCTTGCTGTGAGCCTTGATATCGCGAAGGCCTTCGACAGGGTCTGGCATAGGGCACTTCTATCGAAGCTACCATCTTACGGAATCCCAGAGGGTCTCTGCAAGTGGATCGCTAGCTTTTTGGATGGGCGGAGCATCACGGTCGTTGTAGACGGTGACTGTTCTGATACCATGACCATTAACGCTGGCGTTCCACAGGGTTCGGTGCTCTCCCCCACGCTTTTCATCCTGTATATCAATGACATGCTGTCTATTGATGGCATGCATTGCTATGCGGATGACAGCACGGGGGATGCGCGATATATCGGCCATCAGAGTCTTTCTCGGAGCGCGGTGCAAGAGAGACGATCAAAACTTGTGTCTGAAGTGGAGAACTCTCTGGGGCGAGTCTCCGAATGGGGTGAATTGAACTTGGTTCAATTCAACCCGATAAAGACACAAGTTTGCGCGTTCACTGCGAAGAAGGACCCCTTTGTCATAGCGCCGCAATTCCAAGGAGTATCCCTGCAACCTTCCGAGAGTATCGGGATACTTGGGGTCGACATTTCGAGCGATGTCCAGTTTCGGAGTCATTTGGAAGGCAAAGCCAAGTTGGCGTCCAAAATGCTGGGAGTCCTCAACAGAGCGAAGCGGTACTTCACGCCTGGACAAAGACTTTTGCTTTATAAAGCACAAGTCCGGCCTCGCATGGAGTACTGCTCCCATCTCTGGGCCGGGGCTCCCAAATACCAGCTTCTTCCATTTGACTCCATACAGAGGAGGGCCGTTCGGATTGTCGATAATCCCATTCTCTCGGATCGTTTGGAGCCTCTGGGTCTGCGGAGGGACTTCGGTTCCCTCTGTATTTTATACCGTATGTTCCATGGGGAGTGCTCTGAGGAATTGTTCGAGATGATACCAGCATCTCGTTTTTACCATCGCACCGCCCGCCACCGGAGTAGAGTTCATCCATACTACCTGGAGCCGCTGCGGTCATCCACAGTGCGTTTCCAGAGATCTTTTTTGCCACGTACCATCCGGCTATGGAATGAGCTCCCCTCCACGGTGTTTCCCGAGCGCTATGACATGTCCTTCTTCAAACGAGGCTTGTGGAGAGTATTAAGCGGTAGGCAGCGGCTTGGCTCTGCCCCTTGCATTGCTGAAGTCCATGGGCGACGGTAACCACTCACCATCAGGTGGGCCGTATGCCCGTCTGCCTACAAAGGCAATAAAAAAAAAAAACAAAAAAAAAGTGGAGCAGCCGTTGTAATGAGACCTTAGAACTTATATTTTTAGGGTCGTTGGCGGCATTTACGTTGTAGATGTCTATGGGCTCCAGTAACCATTTAACACCAGGTGGGCTGCGAGCTCGTCCAATCATCTAAGCAATAAATAAATAAAAAATATATAATTTTCTTATGTGGTAAATAAGGAGGAAATACTACGAAACATCTTGTATTAGTGTAGCGCTATAATCGCCTACCCACAAACTGTGCTCTTTACAAATGCGGTAGAAATACGGCGGCTTCAAATATAAGACGCATTTTAAATGTTGCGCCATAGTTGACGTCCCGTGTGCGACATACCTTAGGAAACATGATGAAGAAAAAAAAAATATAAGTTATTTTTTCTACGTCATTACAAAGTCAACTTAGTTACAAAGTACACTGTGTGCATTACTAATAAAAATCTTACGTTACGGACGTTTTTTCGCGGTTAGGGTTCCGTGCCGTCGCCACCGAGCCGGGAGTCGGAGGAGGGCGTTTGTCCGGCTCCGGCCCCTGTGAGGAAGCAGTCTCCTCTCGGTGATGGTCACGGGACGACCTAAGGGGGTTGAGGCTGCGCCGCACGCTACCGTCACTCTAGCCGTCACGCTCTGGCACTAGGAGGACGGGACGACACGTCGGCGGCTGCGGACTGCGATGCGGTCCGCATTTTCGTCGTCGCTGTCGTCACCGAACATACTGTTGAAGAGCAACCCGGTCGGCGGTGTATCGCGTTCCGACCCGGCAGGCTGGTTCTGGCCCAGCGGGGTATCCCGGAACACCAGTGGCACCGCCCGGGCGGCCTGGTAGGGCCGCCGTACCGCGGAGACCGACGTCGTTGGTCGTCGACTATCGCCTCGACGACCCGTCGGTCGGGCATCCTCGGGGTGGCGCCGCGTGTCTGGTTGTAGTGTTGACCGCGGGAACCCCCCTACTCTGAACGGGTTCTGACCCCGGACGGAGATCGGACGTCGGGTGTAAGAGTGCAGGGGAGTCGTTTAGTGGTTGGACCCTAAAATTGGTTGGATTGGTCGTCGTGGCCTAACGGATAAGTCGTCCGGTGCATTCGTGTTGAAGCGATGCACCGGTGTTCGAATCCCGCAGGCGGGTACCAATTTTTCTAATGAAATACGTACTCAGCAAATGTTCACGATTGACTTCCACGGTGAAGGAATAACATCGTGTAATAAAAATGAAACCCGCAAAATTATAATTTGCGTAATTACTGGTGGTAGGACCTCTTGTGAGTCCGCACGGGTAGGTACCACCGCCCCGCCTATTTCTGCCGTGAAGCAGTAATGCGTTTCGGTTTGAAGGGTGGGGCAGCCGTTGTGACTATACTGAGACCTTAGAACTATATCTCAAGGTGTGTGGCGCATTTACGTTGTAGATGTCTATGGGCTCCAGTAACCACTTAACATCAGGTGGGCTGTGAGCTCGACCAAACAGCTAAGCAATAAAAAAAAAAAAAAACCTTGGGCCCGCGATCTGCTCTCAACACCTGCAGATCGTTGAGTCTCACATACCCCGCGCGCCCCCTAGGCGCGGGGACCTCGCAGGAGGTTCGTCCCCGGCCCGAAAAAAAAAAGAAAAAAAAAAAAAAAAAACCCCTCCGTATCGTCCCATAAGGAACTTCGTTCCAAAAAAAAAATAACAGGATGAACGTAAAACTAGAACAATGCGAACATCGTTTTCGTTTTAATTAGCACAGAAAAAAATTTGTATAATAATAGATACTAGAGGTCCCGCAGTAGTCGAAATTCGACTATAATTAATTGGAATTGTAAGTTTGTACACTATTATGATTGCATTTTATACTTCTATAATCACAAATTTCGCCAAGACTACACTATAAAAAAATATTAATAAAGACAAACAATATGTAATCTCAATTTGACAACAGACGTCAAGAACAAAAGTTTGACAATAAATAGTATGCATGCGTGTGTGCGTCAAATACATGGTATGTAGTGTGTGTAATGTTTTCTTTATTTATTAAATGTATCTATTAAGCATTATTTAAAAAAAAAATTAGCATTGTGCACTTCTTCTCTATATTCTCTATAAGTGTGGAAAATTTCATACTCCTCCGTCCGCGCAATTTTCGTAAAAAGGGATACAAAGTTTTTGCTTCACGTATTTATATATGGATATATACCTTAGAAATATTTGTCTGTTAATTTGCCACCCCTGTTCGCTGCCAACGTGAAAGAATAATTCGTTAAGGTTGTAAAGTAAACTTGATTTCGTCTACGTAATATTTTATAGGGAAGTGAAATTAATTGTCCGCCTTTCCCTTTTGCTAGGGAAAATACTAAAATATGAAATTTAGTTTGTTCGAACTTCCATGTAACAAGATTATTCAATATTGAACTTAAATTTTATGAAGGAACGAAGTGAGTGAAGTGAGTTGGGAAATTAAGATTTTTTTTCATTGCTTAGGTGGATGGACGATCTCACAGCCCACCTGATGTTAAGTGGTTACCGGAGTCCATAGACATAGACGTAAATGCCGCCACCCGCCTTAAGATAATAGTTTTAAGGTCTCTCCTTTTTTTTTCCCCTACCTACCTGAGATCCTTGAGAGGCTATTTCAGCGTAACCTTAACTAGTCGGTGAGCTCACAGTACTCCAGCCTGATGACGTTGCTAACACGAATCCTAGAAAGAGCCGTGCTTCCCAAAATCTACCATCGGATCGGAAACGTGACCCACTGAGAAGATCCGGCGAGAAACTCAGCGGGCTGTGTCTAAGGGTTAATTTACTTCCCTTCGTCGCAAGCGACGTGTTCGACGAGAACGATGAGCTTGAGGTACCTAAAAGCACCGTTAGTGGATCGGGAGGATCTGAAATGACGTGCTTGGGGCGACGTCGACTGCTTTCCATTCTGTCCGCAGGATCGGCACTAAGGTCTCAGTTTTTACAGTACAGTACTGGTGGTAGGACGTTTTGTGAGTCCGCACGGGTAGGTACCACCGCCCTGCCTATTTCTGCCGTGAAGCAGTAATGCGTTTCGGTTTGAAGGGTGGGGCAGCTGTACTGTAAAATGTTTAATTAGATATCGGTTTTTATATGGCGAGTTCCTGTACAGCTTGGTGTGCGGTTCTCGGTGTCTATGGACATAGCAAACGCTCATGAATCGCCTTCAAGTTCTGTTAAGCTAAGACAGATGTTGTCTACAGCAGTTGCCCTCGGCTTGTGCTTCTGGTGGGTCCAAGAAGATTATCTCTGATCAGACGACTCATACATTAACCTCGCTAATAAAAACCACGTGGCGATTGGTGGCCGCAATAAAGCATTAAGAGCTTATTATTTATAAAAGTATTGTAATTTTTTTTCATGTTTCATTATTTTCATCGTTGTAATATTATTTTAGACTTTTCAAATGTCCACTCTACAGTTTTAGTGGTTACGGACTAAAGTGTTGTACGTCATTACATATGAATATACATATACATATATATTCATTTAAACATTGTGCTGACTTTGGTTAAAACGAGATGAATGCAAAAAATAGTTTTAATTATGTATAAAACAATAATTTAAGTAGTAAAATTTATCGAGCGACCGTCGAATTATATCCGACGAGTCCCAGACAGAGCTACATAGCTTACCACCAGATGGCGGGCCGTCATACCGATTTCTTTCTTTTGATTAAAGAAAAAGTTTTCGCGATCCGGAATATAAAAAATTTAGATAATTCGTTGAAGGACTTACGTCTTTGTAGTTGCGAATTTCAGATTTGGGGTCGTTTTTAGGGTATCGTGGTCGTTAGTAGAGTTTTTTTCTTTTAGGGTTAAGGATATTACTGGCGGTAGGACCTATTGTGAGTCCGCGCGGGTAGGTACCACCGCCCTGCCTATTTCTGCCGTGAAACAGTAATGCGTTTCGGTTTGAAGGGTGGGGCTGCCGTTGTAACTATACTGAGACCTTAGAACTTATATCTCAAGGTGGGTGGCGCATTTACGTTGTACATGTCTATGGGCTCGAGTAACCATTTGACACCAGGTGGGCTGTGAGTTCGTCAACACATCTAAGCTCATTAAAAAAAAAAAACATATTTCCAGAAGGTTTATCTAGACCAGGTCAGGGTATTACGTTGTGATATCCATGGGTTCTGCTAACAACTTAGCACGAGCGTATCCTCTTTCACTCACCTCGGCAGCTTGAAGTGGATGGGGTCTGCTTCTCCTAATGATGTAATTACCAGACCCTCCACCAAGGTAGAACACAATGTTTTTTCAAGAAACTTCGGTAGCAGGTGTAAAAGCTCTTCGTATTAATAATTTATTCAGTAACCACGCACTTTGTAAAGTTTGTGAACAGCTTCGACGAGTTTTGTTAATGTTTCTACGTAGGTAGAGCATACGGCCTATAGACTATGTATAGCTTTTGAAACATCGTACGAAGAAGGAGGGACTTCTCTTACTCAACAATATAGCAGTATCTATGGCTGCGCGCAGTTTTTAAGCTATTGCATAGCTTTTATCGCGGGCTTTGAGCGCGGCGACTGAATCAAGAAATTCCGTTACGAAAATAAAACCTAATACCCTCCACTCCACCTACCATGTAGCTTGCGTTCAACATATTCACACGTTGCGCTTGTGTAGTGTTTGTGAATAAGCGTGCGGCGTGACGTCGCACTGCATGCGCATCATAAAAAGTCTGCCCATCTCTCTCTCGCGTGGTCTAGCTTATGAGTGTGAAGGGGACAGCAAATTTTTTGCTTTTGTTAATGTTTATAAATATAGCGTGGTCTTATTTTATTATTGTTTTAATATTACATTATTATATTTATAATTGCATAAGTTGATAAAAAAACTATGCATTAGCTTTACCGCGGCAGTCCCCAGTTGCCACACGTGTTTTTTTCCCTACCTATTTTGATAGCCTTGAGAGGCTATTTCAGCTTCTCCTTGACATGTAGGTGAGCTTGCGGGGCTCAAACCGGGATGTTGCTAACACTGGCCCCAGCAAGAGCAGTGCTCCGCAGAATCTACCACCGGATCGAAAACGCGACCCACTGAGAAGATCCTGCAAGAAACTCATTGAGCTTGACGCGTGAATTCAGATGTTAGAGAAGAGCTCTTCTTGGGTGGCGCGATAATGGGGAATCTCCTGATCATTTTGAGGGGTTGCTTGGAGTATTTGTCGTAGAAGATCTGGTATATTAATACTCATTTTTGAGCTGAAGAATTCCTTGATGGCGGCAGCCGGTTACTCGATGTTAATATCATAAGTGTGCCTATGGTTAGTATGCCTGAAGTTATGCCTGTGTCATTCTATAAATATTTGCACCAAAACCATTTTTCTAACCAAGGCGAACACTCACAAGTTATTATGAGTAAGCAAACATATTTGAAAGTTCAAGGGAACTTACCTGAAGTTATGTAAGAACAATCAATTAAGCGAATACATCTGCCGGCAAAAGTTCTATGGAAACACACCGACTTCGTTCTGTTTTTGTGATGGATTCATAGTCTTCGCTATTTTTTTTTCTTTTTTTTCCACAGGAGATAATCGCCGGATCCTCACCCGCACGGCGAAGACTATAATTGATCTTCGATTTTTATATATTTGCTGAGGATTTTAATAGATCAATATTTATAGTATAGTCATATAAGCGCTATTGAGCGCTATGACATTTTCTTCTTCAAACGAGACTTGTGGAGAGTAGTACTCAGTGGTAGGCAGCGGCTTGGCTCTGTCTCTGTCATTGCTGACGTCCATGAGCGACGGTAACCGTCAGGTGAGCCGTATGCTCGACTGCCTACAAGGGCAATAAAAAAACCTGCAGACTAGATCAGACGTGTGGTTCTAATTTTCAAATACAAGGTTTTGTTAGACTTCTTTATGTTATTATTAAAATTAACGATTTAACTTTGTGATTTTATTTATTTATTGCGATCCAAGCTGAGGGTTTCGTATAATCCTTTCAAGCAGGCTTTAGCATGTATTCTGCTTGATGTCATTTTACAGAGCGATCAAATTCGACAGCCACCCAGAAATTCAACTCGAACATATTTGACGTGGAACGGCAAATCCGAACCGACCTAGGCGTAGTTGGAAATTGAGGTTGGCAACACTATGCGAGATGTCAATGTCACTTGAGCTTGAACGCATGCATAATCTGCTTAATATGGAGTAATCTGTTTCCATCCGATTAATGTGTCTTCATTTTAATTTGATTATTCGTGAAAGCGTTAGAAATATACCCGAAGAGTACCTATCGAAAATTATCGAGAGTACCTACCGTGATTATTCATGGACAACGACAAGCTCGGTAATGAAAGCCCGTACTACCTGCTGTCATATTAATGAGCTTTTAAGTAGCCGCTGCGCTTTCCCATACGCAGTCACCAATGGAGAGCTTTTCGGCCCCAGCGACCGTTATTCTACGAGCAATGAAAATTTCCCATTACCACTTCATTCCTTCAATTCTTCGGACCATGTCAGTTATATTGGTTTTTCTGTAAATCTCCTCATTCCCACAGACACAGCCCACTGAGTTTCTTGCTGGATCTTCCCAGTGGGTTGCGTTTCCGGTCCGGTGGTAGATTCTGCGAAGCACGGCTCTTGCTAGAGTTCGTGTTAGCAACGTCGTCAGGTTTGAGCCCTGTGAGCTCACCTAGTAGTTAAGGTTACGCTAAAATAGCCTCTCAAGGCTATCAGCTTAGGTAGGAAAAAATTCTCTCCTCATTTCTGATTAGATTTTGCAGGCGTCTAACGAGGTGGTCCAACGACCTGCTATAGGTTGTGAGAATCCGCTGGATGTAGGCTGCGCAGATCCGGCTATTGTGGCGAACCTTGGGGGAGGTCTATGTCCAGCAGTGGACGTCTGTGGGCTGAAAATAAACATAGCAGTGGCCGGTTCAGCGCATTAAATCGTTACGTACGTTGCACTATGAATATGGCACAGAAGCATAGTTTACGTGAGCCACGGACAGATGGCGCAGCCGTGATTGATGAGCTCATTATAATATCCGCGTTCATTCTTAAAAATTATTCTTTTCACTTCGTTTAACTTCCCGAATTAAGGGTGAGCCTACACAATACGTTTCAATAAGACACAGTTCGCGTGTTCCGACACTAAAGTTAGGAGTGCATGGTAAAAAAAACATTGAGAGCATCATGAACCATGTTTAATCTGTCGTAGTTTAAAATATACACCGAATTTTGTTGTAAAGAATTAATTACAATGTAACAATGGCATGAACTTTCGTTGCGGTAAGCTGCGCCAATGATAATCTGTTACTGGTGGTAGGAACTTATGAGTCCGCACGGGTAGGTACCACCACCCTGCCTATTTCTGCCGTGAAGCAGTAACGCGTTTCGGTTTGAAGGGTGGGGCAGCCGTTGTAACTATACTTGAGACTTTAGAACTTATATCTCAAGATGGGTGGCGGTATTTACGTTGTGGATGTCTATGGGCTCCGATAACCACTTAACACCAGGTGGGCTGTGAGCTCGTCCACCCATCAAGGCAATAAAGAAAAAAAAGAAGATGTTGGATTCTCTGGTTTACTCTGGAGATTTATGTGGGTGTGCTTAGCAGATCTATTGTTTCGACACCCTTTGCCATCAAGAATGTTATTACCTTATATGTAATATACCAATATTTTATTTATTTATTACACTTCATATAAAATTTGGCGGACTTAATGCATAAGGCATTCTCTACCAGTCAACCAAAGGTAGTGCAGAGTAGATAATAAATAACTAATAAAAGCTTACTAATATACATACATACATATGGCCTTGATAATGTAAGCTTTAAATAATTTTTATCTACCATTATCCTGGCTGGGATTTGGATTTTGTAAATAAAAAGCACAGTTTTGTAGCCAGCAAAGTAAGATAAAACGGTTTAACCAAAATAAAAACAGTTATCAAAAAAATTAATTGATCGTGAAAAAGCGTAGGGAAAAGGCAATGTATTTTTTCATTTCATTGAATGGCCTAAGGGGCATTTTCATTTAAGTAATATATCGAATATCGTATCTTACTGTCATACAATAAGAACTTGGAAATTTGATAAGCTAAGGGAAGAATAAAAAATAAATTGAAAAACTAAAAACAGAGATTTTCTTCTTCAGGTATTTATTGGCTATCTCGCTGGCAGCTGCAAATGGTTCTAAGGTAATACGTATAAAAGCATTTTCATTAAACACTACTATGAAGGAATCGTGTGATAAGTGTTAAGTTGCCGTTTAACAATTCTATTGAGGTTGAGACTCCGGTGATCAATTAACACCAGTTGGGCTGTGAGATTTTTCACCTATCTGATGGTAGGTGGTGGTGGTTTTTACTGGTGGTAGGACGTCTTGTGGGTCCGTAATATGGGTAGGTACCACCGCCCTGCCTATTTATTTAGGAGCAGCCGTTGTAATTATACTGAGACGTTAGAATTTATATCTCAAGGTGGGTGGCGCATTCACGTTGTAGATATATATGGGCTCCGGTAACCACTTAATACCAGATGGGCTGTTAGATCGTCCCCCCATCTATGCAATAAATAAAAAAATTATAAAATCTAAGCAATGGACAAAAAAGGATAGTCCGTTAAAACTATAATTGATTTCATCAAATGTTCACATTGTGACCATAATTATCGGTACCAGCATTGCTTAACAACAGATGTATAACATCAAAATACGAGCCAAAAGTATTCCCAGTTGCAATGTTTCTTATTTTTATTGCCCATGTAGGCCGATGAGCATACGGCCCATGGCTGATGGTGAGCGGTTACCGCACCCATGGACATCAGCGATGGCAGGGGCTCAGCCAACCCGCTGCCTACGATTAATGTGTTTTTCAACGACATTTATTTCGAATAAATTATCAGTGACGTAAATAAATAAGCAGTGAAGAGAATACAATAATCCCTCATACTCAGAGCTGATCGAATTGATTGGTCTTCAATGAGGGATGTAGTGGTGTTCGCGAGGTTTGTCGACGGTCTTTTAATTCGGGGGTAGTTAGGCAGCTCTCATTATTGCTTTAGCTTTAGTAAACTGAACTCAATCTATCTATCTATCTATCTACATTACGGAATCTTTCAAGGTAATTTCACGAACCTCGAAACGTTTTTTTTTTATTGTTTAGATGGGTGGACGATCTCACAGCCCACCTGGTGTTAAGTGGTTACTGGAGCCCATAGACATCTACAACGTAGACGCGCCACCCACCTTGAGATACAAGTTCTAAAGTCTCAGTATAGTCACAACGGCTGCCCCACCCTTCAAACCGAAACGCATTACTGCTTCACGGCCGAAATAAGCAGGGCGGTGGTACCTATCCGCGCGGACTCACAAGTGGTCCTACCACCTGTAATTACGCAAATTATAATTTTGCGGGTATGATTTTTATTACACGATGTTATTCCTTCACCGTGGAAGTCAATCGTGAACTTTTGTTGAGTATGTATTTCATTACAAAAA
Organism: Bombyx mandarina; assembly: GCF_030267445.1. NCBI lineage: Eukaryota > Metazoa > Arthropoda > Insecta > Lepidoptera > Bombycidae > Bombyx > Bombyx mandarina. The sequence continues at coordinate 12,128,666 of NC_143214.1, read as the reverse complement.
TTGGTACCCGCCCGCGGGATTCGAACACCGGTGCATCGCTTCAACACGAATGCACCGGACGTCTTAAATTGATAATTCGATTAGATTAAATTGATAATTCGAATACGTATCAAGAATAAATAACTAGCCTACACCCATACAATAATTTTATAACTTTCGCTGAAAATAATCATTAGAAAAGTGGCTATTTTAACTTTTGGATCGATTTGATATTAAAGGGTGTGGCGGGTAGCCATCATACAACGCCAAGATATTTGACAGATGCCTGAATCTCGCTTACGAAATTTTCAAGATAAGCTCGCATATATACAAGTTCCGAACAACAACATTCGGACCGTCGGTCTACCGAGCAACACCGCCCGCTCGATGGAAGATCTTCCCTTTGTCGTATATTCCTACAAGGGTAACCTTTGTTTTGAAAACTAAATATATTCATTTTTCAAAAATTGCAATTCAACGTTATGAGACTGGGCTAAAGACAGGGTTTTGTGTGACGTCTTTTGAGGTTAAACATAAACAGCACGCTACATCATAGATGACAAGTTATTACCACATAAAAATGTGTGTGAGTGATTAAAATTATAAATAATTAAGTTTTCACTAAAATTGTGATTGAATGAGGGTTTCATATTAAATAGGCCTCTTTATAATTGCTTTTTAGATTGTGTTGCCCATTATTCTTAGAAATTTTCATAGGCCATTTAATCAAGATATTGAAAATTTGCAAAATGAGCGAAAGTGATATTCTCGAAAATCGGTAGCAAAGTATTTTTTCATTATTGCTTTCTTTTCCCTCTTATTCCACACGTTATTCCGTGGTTGAGGTAGTTTTAAGTTTTTTTTGTCTACGTATCTGCCACTAGTCTCGGGGATTATTCTGGGTTCACTTTGGTTCGTAGGCGAGGTTAGGGAGCTCAATCTGAAAAAAAAAAAATAAATTGATGACATCTGCAAGAGCAGGGCTTGCTGGATCTACCACTGTATAAGAGGACCAACCCAGAACCGCAGCCCATTAAAAGACCGACAAGAAAATCAATGGGCTGTGTCTTGAGAATTTTCGGAATATAGAGACGACACGTTTTCTGAGTTTGGTATCATCTTTAATATCACTTTAATTTATTTTCTTTTATAAAAGCCACACGTTTTTGGTGCTCTGGATGGTTAAAGAACATAAGATGGCGGTAAGTCTTTATTTAAAAAAAAAATCGGTTGTCTGTAAAGTCGGTTTACTGAAGATAGTTGAACGTGACAACGTCATAAGCAAATACTGATGGAATGGTTTCATTTTTCAAAAGAAAATTTTAATTTTATTTGTTTGATAGATATTTTAATACTTTTTTTTTTATAAATTTTTATAAAATAGAAAATTTTAATACTGTATAAACTATTATATGTATGTATGTGTGTATATATGTATGTATGTATGTATGTATATGTATATGTGATTTTGTATATATGTAGATATACTTTTTTTGTATGTATTCGTTACCTAATATAAATTTCATTGCACCTACCACTATTTACTCTGCACTACCTTTGGTTGACTGGTAGAGAATGCCTTAGGCATTAAGTCCGCCAATGTAAATTTTACATGAAGTGTAATAAATAAATAAATAAATATTTTGTATGGATATAGAAAAGGAGGTAAATGGAAATCACAATTGAATTGATCAAGTTACATTTATTTGTACGCATAAATACAATTATGTCAATATTTTTTTACAATGTACATAGTTATTTCATTACACATTAAATGTATTATTGTATAGCAGCTGTCCACGCGGATGCATCGCTCACTCAAGTAGGCGAGAGACAGATGTCGAACGCTGCCAAACGCGGAGGCCGATTGTGCCTCTTTGTCGCTCGTTGCGCGCTCTCGCTTGCACTCCAAGCCTTAAATGGAACGCCTCAGAGCGAGGTAACGCCACATCAGTCGTGTTTTTTCGTGCGTGCAGCCGGCTCCATCGAATTATAAGACGTTGTCACGTCAAAAAAGTAGGTACCAGTGTGGGGTATTGGTGTTCGACTGATCGAATTTCAGTTCGGCATACCCGTACCGTTCGAATTCACGTACGTAATTACGCACACGTAAACCGCAAAAGATATATTTGAATTATCGATACTGTACATCACCACGGCTTGTCAGTTGAGTTTCTCCGTTCGATTCAATTTATCTCGTTGACAAATATTCAAATGCTTCGTATTTACAACGGAGGCTCATCGATCAAGCGGTTACGGGGACGTTTCCGTTGAAAGAATTAAAATAAATTATGCAATCATACAATTTCGAGTTTCACTTTTCGAATATATATGTATGTATGTATGTCTGTATGTATGTGTGTATATATGTGTGTATGTATGTATGTATTTGTATGTGTATGTGTATGTGTATGTATATGTGATTGTGATTGTGTATATATGTATGTCAGAGGAAGCAATGAGTCGAGTTGATTTTTTATTACATGCATAACGCTTATTATTATTATTTTCACGTTGTAATTACTTTTATAATTCCTAATTTTATTTTATTTGGTTTGTATACGTTTTTCTATAGCTTTAAAACCTTTTATAAAAATAAATTGTAATAAAAGGTATCAAAACTGTAACTTCACGTAGGCAGCGACCAATCAGAGCAGAGCGTTTGTCTCGAGCGTGGTCGAGGCGCCATCTTTACTTTGGGAAGGCTTGTATTGTCGGTTGACACATTTTTGGAGGATAAAAACGTATCGAGTTGGATCGTTGGGGATAGTTAAAGTGAGATTGGTGCACCGAACTCGCTGCTCGGTCTAAACTGTTGTATTCCTACAATATTACCGTGGAATAACAAAATATTGTATAAACTGAATTAAACTACTGATAAAACGGCATCCATTGTGTTTTGTGCTCGCATTTCATTCCAATGAAGCCCACTAAGCCCGCAGCCACTAATGACGATGCCATCGAGAATGTATATATATACTTTTATATATATATAATTTCCCCGACATGTATATATATACTTTTTTGTGTATGTATTCGTAACTTAATATAAATTTCATTGCACCTACCACTATTTACTCTGCACTACCTTTGGTTGACTGGTAGAGAATGCCTTAGGCATTAAGTCCGCCAATGTAAATTTTACATGAAGTGTAATAAAGAAATAAAAAAAATAGGTTGGTTCGTGTTTGTAGATTTCATGACAAAAATCCTCCAGCGCATCATTAAGACGCATTATTTATTTGTGTTTAATTTGAGTTTATTTGAAGTATATGCCTCAAAGATCATAACGCGCGGTGTGTTTGTATGGGTCACTAATATTTATTCGCGCATTGGAAAGAAAACGTAGTTAAATAAAAACACTTTTACTGGTGGTAGGACCTCTTATTAGTCCGCACGGGTAGGTACCACCACCCTTCCTAATTCTGCCGTGAAGCAGTAATGCGTTTCTGTTTGAAGTGCGGGGCAGCCGTTGTAACTATACTGAGACCTTAGAACTCTTATCTCAAGGTGGGTGGTGGCATTTGCGTTGTTGTCTATGGGCTCCGGTAACAACCACTACATCAGATGGGTACATCAGATGGGCCGTGAGCTCGTTTACTCATATAAGCAATCTATATGTATAAAAATGAATTGCTGTTTGTTAGTCTCGCTAAAACTCGAGAGCGGCTGGACCGATATGACTAATTTTGGTCTTGAATTATTTGTGGAGGGCCAGAGAAGGTTTAAAAGGTATATGAATATGAAAATACTCTGAATTAAATAAAAATAACAATTTTGTTGTTACTTTGATGTGTCCCCCGTCGGATGGATTCCTTTTGTTCGTTTTAAGTTTATTTTATACAAAAGTTCAGGTTATTTATTGATTGAAGCATTACGAAGTCTGCCGGGTCAGATAGTAAGCAATAAAAATAAAAAAACAAAACCTAAAAGCCTAAAAATCTTCTATCATCTATTTCATTATTTCTGATGCTTCAAATTGTACAATTTTCCTCCACCATAAACTTTAATTTGCTTAGTTTACTAAACAAGTAGCTAAAGAAGGCTTTACTTCGAAACATATGCCCGAAAATTGTCCCGGTCAGCGCCGTAATCTGCCGATGGGTGTCTGCGATAGCTGTCCTTGGATTTGTGGGCCATTAATAGCCCGGGACTCCCGGGGGGGCGTCCTCAGGGTTTACGAGCGATTATTAGGACGGATACGACCGTTTATGAAGCTTTCTCGTGATTTGTGCGCACCCGTCTGAAGTGGGAGGTCCTCTGAGAAAATATTTGTGACTTCTGTGGGTTCGGATGTTGCACGTAGGATTACAACTTATTTCATTAGGACAGATATTGTCCTTTCGAATTGTAATTATTAATTGAAGTGTGTGTGGACTCTAAATGGCGGTACATATTTGGAGATAACAACAAAGGGAAGATCTTGAGGGGGTTTGAAATTGCAAAGCATTGTCAGCAGTTGTTCGGAACTTGTATACATGCAAGATTATCTTAGATTTTTTTAGTGAGATTCAGATATCTGTCAAACATCTTGTGTTCTATTAGCTGGGTGCTATACACTTCGAATTGTAATTATTAATTGAAGTATACGTGGTCTCATAGTGGCGGTTAATATATGTGGAGGTAACAAAAAAAGGAAGATCTTGTTGGTGTGAAATTGCTCGGTATACCGACGGTCCGAATGTTGTTGTTCGGAACTTGTATACACGCAAGATTATCTTAAAAAATTTTTTAGTGAGATTCAGATATATGTCATATATCTTGTGTTTTATTAGCTAGCTTCTATACATATGTGCAAGTTTTTAATAGCAGCGTTGGTCGCTACAGGTCCTTGGGGCCTTTCTGATCCACCCTTGATGCTGTTGGACGCTAGTACTAATGGATGGACGAGCTCACAGCCCACCTGGTGTTAAGTGGTTACTTGAGCCCATAGACATCTACAACGTAAATTCGCCACCCACCTTGAAATATAAGTTTTAAGGTCTCAGTATAGTTACAACGACTGCCCCACCCTTCAAACCAAAACATATTACTGCTTCACAGCAGAGATAGGTAGGCTGGTGGTACCTATCTATGCGGACTCACAAGAGGTCCTATCACCAGAATCAAAGATCAGGTCACGATAGTTGTCAAAGTCGTCGACGTGGCACTTAGAATACATTAGCAATTACATCAGTCCGCTGAGTTTCCAGCCGCGTCTTCAAAGTAGACCCTACTAACCGTTCCGAGCCGGTGGTAGATGCACTCGCGAAGAAATTGTCCTTAATCTTTTGGGTCTTGCTCGAGGAAACTCTGGAAAGCTGCCAAACAATAATTTCTGTTTAGTGGAAGATTTGGATATTCCCTTTAAATACCAGGTGAGGTATGATCTCGGATGCTAAGACAAGGGATTATGGGAAATTATAATAAGAAATGGATTTTATAACATGTATTCTGTTTGCTTCCTCGAGAAATTTGTCCTTCTTTAAACGAGGCTTGTGGAGAGTACTCAACGGTAGGCAGCGGCTTGGCTCTGCTCCTGGCATTGCTGAAGTCCACGGGCGACGGTAACCACTCACCATCAGGTGGGCCGCATGCTCGTCTGCCTACAAGGGCAATAAAAAAAAAGAAAATAAAAATGATTTGTATAAGTTTCGGTGCTTTAGCGTTGGGAACTTAGGTCGTATGCCGGTCGTATTAAAAAATGAATCCACAGCTAATCAAGATGTTCTCGTTTCGCTCCGTATTCTAGTCCGAGAGAGTACGGCTCATTTGAGACTGTAAATTTCCAGGTGGAATACTCTAGTTACAGATCAGAGATCAGTTCTTCTAGAGAGACAATGTTATTAGTGTTTTCTTCGGTTTTAGCTCAGGCTAATTACTGGTGGTAGTCCGTCATATGAGCCTGCACGGATGAGTACCCCCACCCTGCCCATTTCTACCGTGAAGCAGTAATGCGTCTGCAGTGATGCGTTTACGTTGCGTATCCGTGCGGACTCATAGGAGGTCCTGCCGCCAGTAAAAAGATAACTGATAGTGATTGTCAGATAACTCGCGCTTATTCAAACCGCGCATCTTTGTTCAAATTTGAGTATTTAAGTGACCTCATGTGTTATAAGTACAGCTTACTTGTTTTACTAGTGCCCCCGCAGTAGTCGAAATTCGACTATAATTAATTGAAATTATAAGTTTAAGCATTATTGTGGTTCTATTGTCAAACACTATTATAATTCGTTAATATAATCACAGTATTCGCCAAAACTGCACTGTAGATCAATAATATTAAAAACAAACAATATTAATCTATTTTCAATTCGACCAGAGACTTTAAACAATAACAAAAGTTTCCCAATTGACAGTAAACAAAGAGTATATATTTATGTATGTGTTATATCAAATACATCGTAGTGTGTGTGATGTTTTCTTTGTTGATTTAAAGTACCTTTTATGCATTATTTAAAAAAAATATTAGCATTGTGCACTCCTTCTCTATATTCTCTATAAGTGTGGGAAATTTCATACTCCTCCGTCCGCGCAATTTTCGTAAAAAGGGGTACAAAGTTTTTGATTCACGTATTAATATATATATTTAGCGAGTACTATGATTACGTCTGTAAATCTGTTGCTTCACAAAACTGTGCAAGTGAGAAATTCGTTCTTTCGAAAATGTTAACACTTCTAGACTATTTAATCTATGTTTCAGACAGTTTTCTTGTATTAGCTAACATCGAGTTTAGGTTTTCTATATCTTACGTACACGTAATCGCATTTCCACTCCGCGAGATTAAAACTTGGTCCACTTTTAATCTCCGCCGTCCGGAGGCTCATGATTTATTAGACAGGAATGTAAACAGCTTTTTTTAAACTTGTTAACATTTAGAATTGAGTCGCGCTAAAAAGAAACGTTGAAGATTAAAAGTCGAGGGAAAAACTAAACGTGTTCTGTGTTAAATTCGTGAAACTAAAATAATGTGGCATTTTTTTCGAGATGAAAAGTGTATGTCATATTCATGTAGATATGTCGCTTAGTCACCGCGTTGCGAACAACATATTTTTAAGTTATAACTAGCAGAACCCGCGGTTTCGCCCACCAGGACATTGGCATCGCTTGATACGAGTTCTTATCCTTTAGGCCACGACGACGACTTCATGTTTTCTTAATGACTTATCTAATGTTATCTTAATAGTTCAATAACAAAATTGCATCTTATCTGTAAATATTGTAGTTAGTTATTCAGAATTCGAACTCGTGTCTTCGTAGAGCCGTAGACAATCGTAGTAGTAAAAATTCAATAGAGATTTTAAAATAATACCTTCATTTCACTTCGAATAAGAACCAAACTTGTTAGCTAATGAATTCAATTCAATACACCTTTCAAAACAAATAGCCGGTGACAGAATTCAAATTGTTATTTCGTTTTGTTCGATTCTGCGCTGTCATAATGATTGATTATTCAAAATGGCGGACAATTCAAATTAACTTTCTAGAATGATCTATCTATAAGAATGAACGCAATTTTTTTTTCATTGAAGTTGTAAGGTACTTTTGATGATAGATATGTTTTGTTTTTTTTTTATTATGGGAGTACAAACGCTTCTGTTTCAGTTAGTATAATTTCAAGTATCGATAATTTAGAAAAAAGGTATGGTATATATTTTGGTGAAGTCGCAGTGGCATGGAAACGTGACGATAATGCACTCGCTCCTTACGTGTAGATTGAGACGGTATGGTCAGGCAAAAAAGAGGTCACCAGATTATGCTGGAAATTTGGCGCTGCAACTCTCCGGAGACCTAGAGGAAGACTCAAGACAAGGTGAAAAGATGTAGTGCTGAAGGACAAAAATTAATGCAATGTTACTGACAAGGATGTCGAAGACAGAGCGAAATAGAGGAGAACAATAAGGAAGACTGACCACCACCATGTGGGATGAATTGTTAGGATGAGAGAAAAAGAGAGAGTGAACTCGCTTCTTACGTTATTTAGCCGTTATAATCTTACATGTAAGTACCAATTTTTTCAATTAAATACGTGTCTACATATCTATTTTTTATTTTTTTTTTATTGCTTAGATGTGTGGACGAGCTCACAGCCCACCAGCCATATTTTCACGAATCTCTTCCAAAGTGAAGGAATATCATTATGAACTTTCATAATCATTAGTGGTAGGGCCAATTGTGAGCCTAAGATTGTCTGAGTCTGCAGGCCATACCACCGGCATATATTGGAGTTAGGGTATATTTTGAATATGCACGGGTATGTACTACAATCCCTTCTATTTCTGACGCAGAGTAGCCTTCTGTTATCTGTTTGACAGACGAAAACCATTTGTGAGATGTCAAACTAATTTCTAAACGACATCTGTCATTCTCAATTTTTACCTAACATCTCCCTTTTTGTTTTTCCTGTTGTTTTTTTATAGCCCTTGTAGGATTACGAGCATACGGCCCGCTTGATGATGAGTGGTGACCCTCGCCCATGGACTTCAGCAATGCCAGGGGCAGAGCCAAGCCGCTGCCTACCAAAGAGTTTTATTTCGCATATGAAACCATTATTCCAATGATTTTGACATAATCTACGTCACACAACTGGCCCGTAATATTCCCTTGCTCATGATCGCATCATTTAATATTCAGCAGTAGCGTCTAACAACATTCACGGTTCACGGCGACTTGAAACATTTTAATTTCCCGCACGCGACCCACAAAGCCGAGTACACACGCCACAATAGACGTCATAAATCGTGAAAGGTGCGCCGTTGTCGCAGTTGTGTTATACGCCTTACGTACAGGGCTGCTTGTTGACCGATTTCATAGTTAACTATTGTAGTTGAACCAAGGTTCTGCATACGAAAACCGCCCAATTCTTTTAAGTTACTAGCATGTTATAACCCTTTCAATTTTGGTTCAGGCATACGCGTTCGTGTTTTTTTCTTCTTGGCGATTGAGTAGAAATATATTTAACACGTTAACACCACGTGGGCCACCGTTGGCCTGGCGTCCATTCAGGCCAAGCGAAAATCAGGGAATCGATAACTTTTATCAACTTGAGATTTTCATTCTAAAATTTATAAATTGCGATAATTTGCACGGAATATAAAAATAGCGACTTTTACAGTTTAGTTTTTAAGATATTTTAAAAGGTTTATAATCTTGATAAAAACGAAAACTTTCTATTGGGTATTTGAAAAACAAGGCGTTCGGCTCTGCTAAAGGACCACGCGGCTCACTTTTATACGCGTTTTGTTTGATAGCTGCAATCTGTGGCTTGTAGAAGGCGTTTACGTTGGAGCCCTCACGCGGCTCATGCGTGACCCTTATATCCCGAACGGTTCAGTAAGGTAAGGCTCACTCACCGGTGACCACCGTGGCCTGAATGAAAATACTACATTTTTTATGAAGCATTCAACGTGTTAAAATGTGTTTTACAACACAGTATCACTAATACAGGACATACCTATGAAGTCGTTATAGCAGTTTAAAGGATAAGACGGCTTAAGTACTCGTATCAAGCGATGCAAATATGCCGATTTTTAAATCCCGCTGAAAGGTACCTAATGAAATAGTTCTTAATACATGTATGGGAATGACTTCTACGATAACAGAATAACATAGTTTATGTTGTTCTACTTAGGTACATACTAGCGTAGCTGGAATATTCCCTTACGATACCAGCAAATAGATTAATATTATAACTCTGTACCGGAATTTAGACAAATGACCCACTTTGACACGTAAGGTTATAGTCTTAATTTTATTTATAGTACCTACAATCCCCTATCCCTGTCGCTAACTAGAAATGCTTTCCTTATGAATGATAGGACATTCTTTTGAAGGATATTGAGAATTCGTCTTCATTTCATAATAGGGGTGGCGGTCACGTTTTTCTATTAGTTCTAGAACGACATCCAATACCACATATAGCTGCAGACGTTGACAGCCCTATAGAATTATTGAACATTTGATATCGTTAGCACTGGACTCAAGTTTATGGGAAACTGACTGGTTTATCATCATCGGGTTAGATTGTTAGGGCTGCTTAGCATCGGACTATTGTTTTAGTGCGAATAACAGATATAGTGGCTGGTATGAACACACCGGGCGTCCTTAGGCCATAGACTGTGATTACGTTTTTCTTTGATACCCACAACACACAAAGAAACGTTTTAACGTCAATACACATCGAAAATATTTTTATTCGTATTCCTAAAGCGTACGATTTTCTTTTGAATCGACATAAAAGATGACGTATTAATTTTGTTCACATCAAACAACCAATACGTTTCGCTACGATAATATGTTTCTTTTAAAAAAGCATTTCTAATGAAGAAAATCTCGTACGAAACATGTCGTGGAAATTGAAAAAAAAACAATTATGGAACACGTCTGTACACAAAAGAGGAATCAGACTTCTGAAAGAGATGTAGATTTGGTGGCGGAAAGAAAAACGTATTCAGAGCATATACGTGCGCAGCGGAGATAATAATAAGTTATATAAGTGTTGCATAGGATATGAAATCCTGAGGAATTGTTTGAGATGATACCATAATCTCGTTTTACCTTAGCGCCGCCCGCCACCGAAGTAGAGTTCATCCACACTACTAGAGCCACTGCGTTCATCCACACTGCGCTTCCAGAGATCTTTTTTGTCACGTACCATCCGGCTTTGGAATAAGCTCCCCTCCACGGTATTTTCCGAGCGCTGTGATATATTCTTCTTCAAACGAGGTTTGTGGAGAGTAATTAACGGTATGCAGCGGCTTGGCTCTGCCCCTGGCTTTGCTGAAGTCCATGGGCGACGGTAACCATCCACCATTAGGTGGGCCGTATGCTCGTCTGCCTACAAGAGCAATAAAAAAATCCATGGTGCATAGTACGGCTTTATATAAATCTTTCTGCATGCAATGAACAAAAAAATAGCAGATACGGCAGAATAGTGTTGTGTGACGAAAAGGGGGTTATACGGGAATTTACAAATTCCTTTTTAAAAAAGGTATATTTTATTAAACCTTAAATTATACTAGGCACGAGATTTTATTAGGTGAAGGCAACCGCTCACGACTAAGACAGAAAAAAGACTGACTTCCTTAGGTTGAGATCGAGTATAACAATCGGCAAGATGGCTGAGTTCTCTCGGCAGTCTTGCAGAGAAGCATTATCCCTTGTTGTGAGGGGTATAACAGAACGACTTAAATGAACATTTTCACACTAACACACAATTATGTATATTGAAAAAAAATCGGGTGACGCGTAGATTCTTGGTTCACATTCCCTCGAATGGGTCCACGAATTGTAAGGTCTATTTATAATTTGAAGCTTAAGCATAATTTTTTGAAACGAAATTAGCAGTGGCATAGTGTGCCAGGGTTGTCGTCAGTGATATAGACGCGGATATCCTAGCAGCACTATAGATAAAATTTGATGCTTACTTCACTTTTCTCGCGGCAGGGTAATGTTGACTAGTCTTTATAGAATGCCAAACCAAGGTCATTCGATATCGAATGCGAAGTGAACGTGAACATCGAAGTGAGACGCGAATTCTTGTCCGAATTTTATAGAATCGCACGGTAGAAAGATTCGAGAGACATCGGGTATCGATAATTAAGGCAACATTTACGGTTTAATACCAGGTTTTTTAATGTCCTTAAATTATTTCCGACGTTCCGATATCGGTTATCGACTATCGATACAACCCGATAAATAAACCATAACCGCTGCCGACCCGGCTCGATAGGGTACGCCAACATGACGAATTGATTAGTGACATGTTCCATTTATTTTGGTCTGCCTCGTTGCCTGCTAGCTATCGAAAGGCTTAGCGTGGGTAGGCCTACCATAATGTGGACTGGCGCTCTATTGAGGTTCGTGGGAATTGTCTGGATGCAGGCAGCGCAGGGCCAGGCTTGGGGAGGCCTATGTCTAGCAGTGGACGTCTGTGAGCTGGAAGATAGAAGACGTGAAGCTATATCACTAACCAGCTTTATTAGTACGAGCCGATAAGCTTTTGTTAGTCTGCCTTGAGGTCCACGTCGCAATTTCATCGGAATCATTGGGCCTTTATGTCCTTGCCTGTGCTTTATAGCAATTTATAGAACTTTCTAGGCCCATCTAAGAAATCATTACAAATCTAAATTCCATTAATTCGCATGCTACGTATCAACCTAAGGAGTGTTTGTTTCAGAAAATGCGTGAATTACACAAATTAATCGGAAATAGGCCCATAAATGTATTTCTTCCTCTTTATGCCCTTGTCCCCATAATAAGGAGTTGGCGCAGTGTATGCTCTTTTTCCATTCAAGCCTATCATACGTCATCTTTGCACTGACACCCGTCTCTCGCATATTCTATTTTACACAGTCCATCCAAGTGTTTTTAGGACTCCACACTTCACATTACCGTCTTCTTTCATACCCAGAGTCTTTATACCTAGCGAATTACCCTACTGATTGTCGTACAATGATATGATATTCCTTGTCAATTCACTTCAACAATCGCCACGTGAAAGAACAAAAGAAAAATGCTTTTGTCGTTAGTTTTAAAATGATAACCATTCAAAAATCAAATCGATTACAAAATACAGGCTAACATGTAAGATGCACTACTACATTATCTGTTAAATGTTTTTTTAATAAATAATTTAATGTGGAATCAATTTTACATGAGATCGTACAGTAATCGATGTTCTCTTTATGGACGTTGCAGTAATTACTCTGGACAGACGGGGCCATATTACCATCTCAATTCACAGCTAAAAGCATCAGGTAGCCACGCAGGCGTCACTGTATGTAATATTGGATAAAGGATAGTATCGTAAATTGTAAATTATGAAATTCGGCTAGCTATGGACCATTTTGGCTTGCAAGTGTGGACTTATTAGCTGCTGCTTCTTAAATGAATCTACTACCGGATCGGAATCGCGACCTGCTGAGAAGATCCGGCGAGAAACACAACGGGCTGATGTTTAGGTTAAGGTTGCATGTCGAACTCTTTGCCGAGCTCAACGAGTACGGTTACCGGGCCCCTGGTACTGGTGGTAGGACCTATTGTGAGTCCGCACGGGTAGGTACCACCACCTCGCCTATTTCTGCCGTGAACCAGTAATGCGTTTCGGTTTGAAGGGTGGGGAAGCTGTTGTAACTATACTTGAGACCTTTAGAATTTATATCTCAAGGTGGGTGGCGCAATTACGTTGTAGATGTTTATGGGCTCCAGTAACAACCACCTTACACCAGATGAGCTGTGAGCTTGTCGACCCAACTAAGCAATAAAAAAATAAATAAAAAAACTCCTAGTGTTAGAGCTAAAGACGTCTAATGCAAGGGTTATTGGATCTGATGGATCCGTAAGGAAACTTGATGATCTGGTTACCGGAATTCATAAATATGGAACTATAATATCGTAGACAATATCAATGTTTACTTTAATGTATGGAGCGTAGAAGTAAGGAGCATCATCTCAGTGTATTGAAAAGTGTCCGCTGAAAGGAAGTTAATGAAGGTGGCGCCACAGTAGCAAGTGGAAAGATTTATTTATTTATTTATTTAAGGATTACCGACAGGGTTTACAGTAAGACATAAAATAATTTAAAAAACAGCGCGGTAAACTATTAGAGTAGGATATTAAATTTACAAGAAACGACTTCCAAAGTAATCTTCTAAATATAAAAATGAATTGCTGTTCGTTAGTCTCGCTAAAACTCGAGAACGGCTCGACCGATTTGGCTTATTTTGATCTTGAATTATTTGTGGAAGTTCAGAGAAGGTTTAAAAGGTGAATAAATATGAAAATGCTCAGAATTATATAAAAACAAACAATTTTGTTTTTTCCTTTGGTGTGTCCCCCGTCGGACGGATTCCTTTTGTTTGTTTTAAGTTTATTTTATACAGATGTTTACGTTTTTTTATTTATCGATTGATGCACTACGCAGTCTGCCAGGTCAGCTAGTCAGTAATAAAATTAAATAGTTGAGATTTGAAATATTGGACATTGTTAACTACACGAGTCACGAAAAATATATATTTTTTTAAGCCCAGCACACCTCACTCTGTTTTTTTTTTTTTTTTTTTTTTTTCCTACCTAAGCTGAGAGCCTTGGGAGGCTATATCAGCGTAACCCTAACTTTTGTAGGTGAGCTCACGGGGCTCAAACCTGATGACGTTGCTAACACGAACCCTAGCAAGAGTCGTGCTTCGCAGAATCTACCACCGGATTGGAAACGCGACCCACTGAGAAGATCCGGCGAGAAACTCAGTGGGCTGTGTCTGAGAGTTAATTTACTCGTCGAGCCCTTCGTCGCAAGCGACGGGTTCGACGAGAACGGTGACCGGTGCTTGAAGTACCTTTCACCACCGTTAGTGGATCGGGAGGATCCGAGATGACGTGTTTTGGGCGACGTCGACTGCTTTCCATTCTGTCCGTAGGATCGGGAATGTAGTTACCGGCGGCCACGATGAGAGGGTTCTCGTGTCGTGCCGCTTTATCGAAGTGGCGCATCGACGCCGACTGCATATACTTACTGGTGGACTCTAAGTCCAGGTCGTCATGGAGGTCGACGTTCCTGACGAACCACGGGGCTCCGACGGCTATCCTGCAAAAACGGGATTGAATAATTTGGAATGACTTTAAGTGAGTGCGGGCCGCGTGAGCGAACACTACACTTGCATAGGTCATGACGGGGCGTATGCAAGTTTTGTAGAGTGTCACCTTATTTCTAAGGGACATTTTACTTCGCCTACATATCATCGGGTAGAGACGTCCTAGAATGAAGGCGGCACGATCGCGTACCGTCTTGATGTGGGGGCGGAATGTCATCCTACTGTCGAGGGTGACGCCTAAGTATTTGACCTTCGGGGCCCACGGTATGGGCTGGTCGAACATCGTGATCGGGCGAACGGCGGGGGCGGGGTATTGACGCGCCTAGTCGGGAGGGGGATGCTCAGCGTGGTGTTCGGAGGGCGACCCCTTTTGAAGAGCACCGCTGTGCTTTTCGTGGGGTTGATGTCGATGCGCCACTTCCGGAACCACTGTCCCATGGTGGTAGCTGCGGTCTGAAGTCGTCGATGAAGCAACGCCTTCTTCCTACACGAGTAGTAGATGGCGGTGTCATCGGCGAAGAGCGCCAGATGGGTCTCCGGAGACCGGGGTATATCATTGATATACAAACTAAATAGTAACGGGGAGAGGGCGGAGCCTTGCGGGACTCCGGCTGTGACGTGACGGGGCCGGGAACGCGTTCCCTCGACTCGATATCGGAACGAACGGTTCGACAAGTAGTCTCGTATGATGAGCACGAGTCTGTCTGGCACTCCCATGTTATACAGTTTGTATATCAAACCGTTGTGCCAGACTTTGTCGAACGCCTTCGCTATATCGAAGAAGAGGGCTCCTGTCGGAATGGGTTTCCGCCTGTTCAGCCCTAGTAATATGTGCTCCGTGAGGCGGTGCACTTGATGGACGCACGAGTGTCTGGCGCGGAATCCAAACTGCTCGTCTATAAGAATTTTATTCGCGGATACGAAGTCCCAGAGGCGTTTACGTAGGACTTCACTCTGTATAAAAATGCCTATATTCATATCATTTCCATTTCCTCCACTAGCGGTATTTCGGTGAGTTTTCCAACAATGAATGAATGAATGATTTATTTTATTTCAGACAACAACAAGTCCATATGTGTACATAGTATCATTGAAACATGCTTAAAATTAATAAAACCAATCAAATAAAAAATATACATTTATTAAAAATAATTATCAGTTGAATACATTTCAAATATTCCATTCAACTTATACTTACTTCGAACCAACCGTTATTATTATTATTATTATTATTTAGTCCGCAAGTGAACCATGGTACAATGGTTCAAGTACTGATAGTCATAACGGTCTGTTAATGCCTTCAGGATGCTGTTAGGGCTGACCTGAATAACTTGCTAGCTAGTGCTAGTTTATAGCTAGACACTTTTTCAACTTGTCCCCTATACAAGATGGTGCCCTTGACCTGAACCCTCCATATTTTAATGCAGAGATAGCAGTGCGTGCCGGCGGCGGCGTGCGCTAATCTTTCTGGGCTTATTACTAATTTAGTAAAAATCTGTGAAACAACTTTTGTACGCACTTTATATCTATACTTCTATACTAATATTATAAAGCTGAAGAGTTTGTTTGTTTGAACGCGCTAATCTCAGGAACTTACTGGTCCGATTTGAAAAATTCTTTCAGTGTCAGATAGATCATATATTGGGGAAGGCTATAGGCTATAAAATCACGCTTTTTACTGGTGGTAGGACCTCTTGTGAGTCCGCACGTGTAGGTATCACCACCCAACCCATTTCTGCCGTGAAGCAGTAATGCGTTTCGGTTTGAAGGGTGGGGCAGCCGTTGTAACTATACTGAGACCTTAGAACTTATATCTCAAGGTGGGTGACGCATTTACGATGTAGGTGTCTATGGGCTCCAGTAACCGCTTAACACCAGGTGGGCTGTGAGCTCGTTCACCCATCTAATAAATAAATAAATTAAAAAAATTGTCATTTTAGTAGGAAGACGAGCTGATACCTGATGTTAAGTGCTTACTAGATTTCATAGATATTAACAACATAAATGCCATCACCCACCTTCAGAGATGAAGTCTGAAGTTTCAGTTTTACAGCACAACTGCATCACGGCAGAAATAGGTAGGGTGGAGGTACTATCTCCCTGTGACACTCGCAATACTCTACCACCAGTAGAAGATCATGTACTTACATCAGATAATATTGTACAATAATGAATGGTCTTAAGAAGACACTTAATGCGGGTAAAACAGTTTTTATCTAAGGTCATTCACCTTTCTTTTTAGTTTTTCATACATTCTTACACTAGAAAAAGAAATGTATTCAGGCGTTTTGTTTCTTGTTCATTCTTAAAGCTGAGGTATAGCCACGAAGAAAACTTAATTTACACAAAGTTATTGAAACTCTCTATATATTATACTGATCGTTTTATTACCACCAAAGACAGAGGTACTATCGACCTGATCGTATATAAGTTCATGGACATATTCTGATACTATTATTATTGCCAACCATTCAGGGTTACTCCCAAGCTCCACTTAATAAATGACCTGGCATGGCATTGGGGAAATACCAAAGAAGGGTATTCTTTTTTTTTTTTATTATCCTTGTTGGCAGACGAACATACGGCCCACCTGATGGTGAGTGGTTACCGTCGCACATGGACTTCAGCAATGCCAGGGGCAGAGCCAAGCCGCTGCCTACTGTCCAATATGATGGTATATGACCGAAAACCTACTGTAAACGCATTATCGGTGAACAAAACGGTTTTAGCATTAATTGGATGTAGGTTTAGCGGTTCGTAGTGGCTTGGCCGTGCTCGTGGTATTGCTGACGTCCATGGGCGACGGAAATCCCGCCATCACGTGGGCCGTATGCTCGTCTGCCTACAAGGGCAATAAAAAAACTGGCAGCTTTAATTTCCGCACGTTTTAGCGTACTTACTTGGAACGATAGGTACATAATTGGTATAATCCATGGTAGGCGTGGTGGTATTTTAGCAAGCGTTGAAATATGTATACTTTAATTTTGACTCTTTACTATTTTAATCATAAAGGTGCTTAAATTTCTTAATCAATCCAAGATTACAATAATAATCAGTGATTTAGATCGAATGAGTATGTGGGTGACCACCACGCGCAACTGCTGTCAACAAGAGAACAGAATGACTTGTCCGCCATGACACACATAACGCATCCGGTGTTACCCGCTCTTATAATAAAATTACCATTTTGTCGAATACAACACGATTAATGGTTTATTAATTTTGTTCAGATATCCTTCACCCTCCCTATCCACCCTCCACGGTGTATTCCGAGCGCTATGACATGTCCTTCTTCAAACGAGGCTTGCGGAGAGTACTTAATGGTGGGCAGCGGCTTGGCTCTGCCCCTAGCATTGCTGACGTCCATGAGCGACGGTGACCACTTACCATCAGGTGGGCCGTGTGCTCGTCAAAGGCAAAAAAAAGATATGATTTACCGAGACACTAATAATGGAATGTGCAAGATAATCTGTGTTTGATTTAAAAACCACTACCTTTACTCATGCGAAAATTTGTGATTGAATGCAACAGAATAATTTACTAAGATAGATAAAGATTATAAGCCTATTTAAATAAGATTATATAGTTATAGATTATATCGCCTTAGAAGTGTCTGCCTAACTATAGCTTCTTATTAGTTTGGCTACGTAAAGCTTTCCCAACATAATGGCGGACCGTAAGTGCAAGAATACAAAAATTTAAATTGCACCGATATTGAACGTAAATCTCCAATTTTTTCAATAAATGCCAAATAATCAAAGGTGTAAGGGCGACCTCATTGACCCAGTTCGCGGGAATCGGTGTCCAGTTTACTATGACCCTATCGCTGTTTTTACATTTCATATGAAAACGTTAACGCTTTTGGGATCCTTGTTAAACGGACAACGAAAAAACCTGGCGAAGCAGCAGTTTGTCTTTCCCTTGAATACCTTACTGCGCGAAGGCCCACTTCAAGGTGAATGTTGAGTAGAGTTACAGGAAATCCCGGAGTAGGTTTGCGAGAACACCCGTGAACAATCCCGCCGTAAACAATCACGCCGCGTCGAAGAGATATAGGGTATGTTCTACTTACTCACCCCATGACCGGTAAGTGGCCGGTAATCTCAGACGAAGCGTCACAGTCGACAAAATACAATAAAATGATGAACATCTAATTTAACTGACCACGGATCATTTTTGAATGCAGAATTCGATCTACGTAATGCCGTTTTAATACGTCAGGTAGGTCTTATAAGGTCAAACGATCCGATAGATCAAACGGTTTTGCCATAATTATTACTCACACGATTAATCGTGTCAGTTTTTGGCTAAGTTACCGGAATCACTACGGTTGCAAGAGACCACAGGCTCTACAAAGTTAATGTGGTAGGACTGACTCTTACTGGTGGTAGGACCTCTAGTGAGTACCGCCACTCCGCCTATTTCTGCCGTGAAGCAGTAATGGGTTTTGGTTTGAAGGGTGGGGCAGCCGTTGTAACTATACTGAGATCTTAGAACTTATATCTCAAGGTGGTTGGCGCATTTATGTTGGAGATGTCTATGGGCTCCAGTAACCACTTAACACCCATCTATGCCATAAAAAAATTGCGTTGATCTAATTCGGTCACATGATTCGGTAGATCAAACGGTTTTATCATACTTATTACTCACATAATTAATCGTGTGAGTAATAATTATGGCAATTGGCTAAGTTACCGAAATCACTACGGTTGCAGGAGACCACGGGCCCTACAACGTTAATGTGGCTATATCTACTTGGAGCCATGAGGTTCAGAGCACGCTTTATTATAACATCGAGGGAAAACCACGGGAAAACAGGATTGGGGAGGAAGATAGATGAGTATATTATCTCCTCTTTTGCTAACATGAATGAGTTAAGGGAATAAGATAGCATCACTTAGAAATAGCCAGGAGTGTGCCCGATAGATTATTATTAATTAAGGCCTCTCTAATTATTTTTGCCTCTTTTTAGGCAGACGAGCATACGACCCACCTGATGCTGAGTGGTTATTGTTGCTCACGGATGTCAGCACGCCAGGGTAACAGCTAAGCCGTTGCTTACCGCGAGTACTCTCCGCAAGCCACGTTCGAAGAAAGACATATCATAGCTCTGAGGTAACACCATAGAAGGGTTTATTTCAAATCCGGTAGGCAGCGATAGGCAGCGGCTTGGCTCTGCCCTGGCATTGCTGAAGCCCATGGGCGACGGCAACCACTCACCATCAGGTGGGCCGTATGCTCGTCTGCCTACAAGGGCAATAAAAAAAATCCGCATGATAAGTAAACGAAAAGATCTCTGGAAACGCAGTGGTCCTAAATAGTAGGGATGATCTCTGCTCCGGTGGCGGGCGATGGTAAAAGATAGAGAACCGCTCTCCCTGCGTAGACCTAGAGATTCCAAACGAAGATTTAGACTTGAATACCCATGCTCTACCTTCGTATCAGCGTTGCCAACTCGAAATTCGTCAAGGTGGGAGATAGGGTTCTACAAGTTGGTAGTTTCCAACAAACCCTACTATGAAAAGTTGGTAGATCTACCAACAAAACTTTTCAAGACTTTTAGAGACCCTCCATTAAGAATCTGGCATCTTTAATTTACTTTTCGATTGGATAAGACATATTTGAACTATTTTTATTAGAAATCCAATGATAAAATAGAATGACAGGCCGTGAATATTCTTCTTTTTCCCATAGTTGAGAATATTTTTGATTGTAATGCATCTTTAATTTAATTTTCGAGGACGAGAATTTTCTTCGTTTTCACTTTCATTTTCACTCATTTTGATAGTGATCAATTGAAACTCCTCATTTTACTTGAGACCTTAGAACTGATATCTCAAAGGTGGGTGACGCATTTACGTTGTAGATGTCTATGGGCTTCAGTAACCACTTAACACCAGGTTGGCTGTGAGCACGTCCACCCATCTAAGCAATAAAAAATAAAAATGTGTGCAATGCACACGTGGTAGAAGTGAAACCTTCCAAAATTAAAATACAATTATCCTAAACGTCTTAAGTATATGTAAAATTTTGTCATTAGTAAATAATTGTAAGGTAGCGCCCTCTGTGAATTGAGATTTTAATTTCACGTATAATCCTAAATAAAAATTCACTACAAGAGCTTTCATACACACGTTAGTATTAAAAAATCTCACAGATGGCGCTGTATTAAATAGTATGTATATTTCTGTCTCATTCTTTGCTGGCTTCATCCTACACATTTTTGTATTTGTGTCTCTTACCTGTCGTTTTTTCCGTTGCATCCGGTTTGAAATCACAACGATTCTAAAGAAGTTTTCACTTCAAAATTTGATTCGCGTTATGATTTGAACTTTTTGAAAACTTCAAAAGTTGGTAGATAAAGTGGTAGGTTTGATTACGACACTAAAAGTTGGTAGCTCTACCGAAAAGTTGGTAGAGTTGGCAACGCTCCTTCGTATACTGATACGAAATCCACTAGAATTGGAACCACAATAATATTTGTGATAAACAAACTATCACAGGATAATAAATTATAATTCTCAGGTATAGTTGGCTGTTTAACATACAAATTGTCGGAACACGGTCTGAGGTAATTACAGCGTGAAGGGGGCTTCATAAATATTCTTTATGGGGTAGCAAATTTGTTTAATAGTCCGATCCCGCACACTGTGCTATCGAATATATTGTGATTACAATATAATTCGCGTTTCCAATTTTTTTACACACAGTAGACCGATGAAAACTATGTGTTTTACGGTAAATGGGTTGTATAGTTGACGGCTCACCTAATGTTAAGTAGTTGCGACTGTATGCTGGCAGCGGTAAGCAGCGGCTTGGCTCTGCCCCTGGCATTACTGAGGTCCATGGGCGACGGTAATCACTCACCATCATTTTTTATTTTTTATTGCTTAGATGGTTGGACGAGCTAACAGCCCACCTGATGTTAAGTAGTTACTGGAGCCCATAGACATCTACAACGTAAATGCGCCACCCACCTTGAGATATAAGTTCCAAAGCATCAAGTATAGTTACAACGGCTGCCCCACCCTTCAAATCGAAACGCATTACTGCTTCAAGGCAGAAGTAGACAGGGTGGTGGTACCTACCCACGCGGACTCACAAGAGGTCCTACCACCAAAAAACCGTACGCTTGTCTGCTTACAAGGGCAATAAAAAAAGTCGTATGTGGGATCGTTTAAGCAAGCAACTATAGCCTATGTTCTTCAGATTTGGATTGGCTGGGAGAGCAATCGTGTGTAAGCTTTTTGTAGATGCCATTTGATTTGTGATTGCTTTTCTAATTAGTTCCTATTAAATAATAAAAATAGCTTAGCTGAAGAAATTGGTTGGGCGGTGGTATCAATATGTCTTAAGAAGGCAGCAAAGAGATTACATAAAAGTCGCCGTAGTCGGCATATAAATAACTAGCTTTTGTCCACGACTTCGTCCGCGTGGTTCATATAATTAATGCAATAGTTCACAAATAATGCTTTATTTTAGAACAAATTTAGTTAGCATAAAAAACGTTATAGTGAGCCAACCTTAACATATAGACATATGCTGTCGCGGTTTTTTTTAGATCTTTTAATAGGTATAATTCTGTCATACATTATTTTAGCGAAACTTTAACCGTTTCTGCAGCGCACGCAGCGGAAACTCTCAAAAGGGAAAAATAACCCCGATTTTGAAACGTTCTTTATTGGTGCTCCGCTTGTATTGGTCTTAGCGTAATGTTATATAGCCTATAGCCTTCCTCGATAAATGGGCTATCTAACACTGAAAGAATTTTTCAAATCGAACCAGTAGTTCCTGAGATTAGCGCGTTCAAACAAACAAGCTATTCAGCTTTATAATATTAGTATAGATTTGAAAAAGCAAAAGAAAACACGAGTCACGATGTCTTATTCAGGTCATGTGACGGTTATAGCCTTCGGTGACTTAACAACATGGAGAGCGTGAACTCGCGCGTACAATAATAAAATAATGAAACAGTATTTTATTGTGTATGTTAAGTATGTCCGTTTACAATCGAGCATGTAAACGGTAAGAGCATTCCATGCGTGGTTACGCGACCCCTCGGTAAGGCGAGGCTAACGTCTAACCCTGTGATGAAAAGGCTAAATCAACCCTTACATTATGACGCGTATTGCGTATTAATTGCAAACGGACAAATGCTGGTGGTAGGACCTCTTGTGAGTCCGCGCAGGTAGGTTCCACCGCCCTGCCTATTTCTGCCGTGAAGCAGTAATGCGTTTCGGTCTGAAGGGTAGGGCAGCCGTTGTAACTATACTGATAGGCAGCGGCTTGTCTCTGCCCCTGGCATTGCTGAAGTCCATGGGCGACGGTAACCACTCACCATCAGGTGGGCCGTATGCCCGTCTGCTTACAAAGGCAATAAAAAAAAACTGAGATCTTAGAACTTACATCTCAAGGTGGATGGCGCATTTACGTTGTAGATGTATATGGGCTCCAGTAACCACTTAACACCAGGTGGGCTGTGAGCTCGTCCACACATCTAAGCAATAAAAAAAAAAAAAAAATGCCGTTGTGGTATTTTTGAACAATTAAGACTGTTGTTTCTAGTACTGAAGATATAATTGAAATTGGCCAATACAGGCCACAAAACCAATTTCTATTCTCACTCCTTTACTGTGCACGCGGTCAGACTGTGGAATTTGCTGCCGGCTGACATCCAAGTTTGCAAGTCTGTTTCTGTTTTTAAATACAAGGTCAAACAATTCTATCTCTCATCAACCGAATGATCATTGTTCTATACGCTTCGTATATACTGTGACGAAACATGTTGCGGATTTGACTATTTGTCTTTTAATTCTAGTCCTAGATACGGCCTGGTCACCGCTCTTGTTCAATGAATACGTATTTCATTGTGTGTTTATTGTTTCGATTTACAAATGACTCGATTGGTGCCCGATTATATTGATAGAGTAAACAGCGGTTAACGATTCTGTATACCGGCCGTGCATTTTGTCCGTTTTGTTAGCAGATGCTCTGAAAGTATTGATATTGACATGTTGTTGGTTCGCTGGAGCACTCAAAGATAAATACGTTGTAGCCCAGTCTAACAAAAGCGTCTAGAAAATGATAGGGCTTATTGATAACTTTAATTGTTGTATGTTGATCTTTCTTCCTTTCTTGTTCAAGAGGTCAACCTGAAAACAGATAGTGTGTCATAAACTATTACAAAAAAAAAAAAAATGAAAGTCATAAGGTAGATTATTAACTGGTGGTAGGACTTCTTGTGAGTCCGCGCGGGTAGGTACCACCACCCTGCCTATTTCTGCCGTGAAGGAGTAATGCATTTCGGTTTGAAGGGTGGGGCAACCGTTGTAACTATACTTGAGACCTTAGAACTTATAACTCAAGGTGGGAGGCGCATTTACGTTTTAGATGTCTATGGGCTCCAGTAACCACTTAATACCAGGTGGGCTGTGAGCTCATCCACTCATGTAAGCAATAAATAAACAAATAACGACAGCTTACTAGATCCTCTGAGTGGGTTGCGATTCCGATTCGGTGGTAAAATTTGCGAAGCACTGTTTTTGCTAGGCTAGCCCTGCTAGGCTCAACAATAGCTAGGCTAGCAGGGCTAGCCTGTTAACAAATTCTGTCAGGTTGAGCCTGTAAGCTCACCTACACGTCCGGGCGTAACTAGAATAGCCCCTTAGGCTACCAGTGAATAATTAGGGGGAAAACCACAGCGTAGACTGTAGAGTAGTATTAACTGAACACCATAGTCGATCTTGAGATACGAGTTCGAAAACTCATTGAATCGTTTTGAAACACAGGGAGCAACTCCTCAAATCGGCTTCCCACAGCAATTCCACTGTGTAATAAATAGGAAAGTAACAAAATAAACTCTCGCAAATTTAAGTTCGACCCGAAAAAGCTCGGCCTTGGGTCGGCGTCACGTGGTCGTGTAATTCCGCTAAGCTCACAGAATTGGGAGAGCTTTACGACGACTTCCGACGAATTGATTTAAATTGGTAAAGACTGTAAAACTTCGATGTCGACCGTTGAATACTGATGTAGTTTTAATTCTGGTTTTCGGCCACTAACAAAGCGTGCTTAAATGTGTATCAAATTCTTTATGATCAGAATTTGACTGGGGTCCAAGAATCAAATGATAGTTTTCTTTCAAAATATCATATTTGAATATGTTGTTTTCTTTAGCAAATCTTTCGCCAAACGCCATTTCATAATCCATGCTAAATTATTATTTTTTTTGTGTAAAATCCTACACACTATTAGATTAATTGAACTGTCACTTTGTGTGTGGGATGGAAAGGATGGCTTTAATTTTTTTTTGTGTTAGAGCGTCTAAAACCTGCGGCAGGAGTATGTGATGCACTATACTGTTAAATATAGGCGAGTGGAAACTTTCTCCTTAAATCCACAGAAACGGTCCCCTAAATTACCTTCTTCTCTCTTGTCTTGGTGAAACTGGAAAGGGCTTCGGGCCACCAGTAATCCTTCCTTCATAAAAAAAAACTTCTATTAATTTACCTATTAATTGTGGTAAGGAATATTATGTGTCCGCAGTGCTATGTGCCGCCATCTTGTATATTATTAAAGCACTCCGCTTATACAGTGCTCAGACTCAGACATTCAGACTCTGACCGTAGATGTAGGCTCTATTTGAAACTTAACATTGTAAAAGTCGATAGTTCATTAATTAGGAACCATGAACGGAATGAACGTTTTTTTCATTGCCTTTGTAAGCAGACGATCATACGGCTGAACTGATGGTAAATAGTTACCGTCGCTTATGGACGTCAGCAATGCCAGGGGTAGACAAGCCGCTGCCCACCATGCCTACTAATGAACACTATTAAATAAAAAAAAATATTGCCCTTCTAGACAGACGAGCATACCGCCCACCTGATGGTGAGTGGCTACCGTCGCCCATGGACTTTGGCAATGCTAGGGGCAGAGCCAAGCCGCTGCCTACCGCTAAAAATCTTAGTCTTTTTCGTAGACGGTTTTAATTAATAATCGCAACTCGCTATTTCAGTGGCCCACAGTCGGGATATTCTCGAGTCGCATTCAGCGAAGGACGAAACGTCGAGGAGCTTTCCGTCGGGTGACTGACGGCCAGCTCCTGATGCAATTCAACTGTTCAGCTTCGACCGTCCAGGGCTGACGAGCCGCATGAAACAATGTTTTTCGCGGATGCTTTTTTTTTCAACACTGGTAAACGAATTCACCACATTCAGCCTAGATCGAGAATTAAAAGTATTACAGTCGAAGGTATAGCTTAATGATGTGTGAAAAAATAACATTGAACTTAAAAGATAAGTATTTATTTATTTCTTTCATTACTAGCTGACTCGGCAGATTTCGTAGTGCCTCAATCGATAAATAAAATACCTAAGGTTTATCCGTCCGATGGGGGACACATCAAAGGAAAAACAAAATTGTTATTTTTATTAAATTTCGAGCATTTTCATATTTATCTACCTTTTAAACCTTCTCTGGACTTCCACAAATAATTTAAGACCAAAATAAGCCAAATCGGTCCAGCCGTTCTCGAGTTTTAGCGAGACTAACGAACAGTGACTCATTTTTATATACTTAGTCTGGCCATAAATACTGTTTACAAAGGAAAACAAAAAAAAAGTTCTATGGCAAATATCATTTATTACTTTTACAGTGTATAAAAAGCTTATTCGAAGTGGTCTCGATTGGCTGCAATATAGTCCTTTAAGCGTTGAGGCCAGTTATCAATAGAAGCACGCACTCTTTCCATTGGAAAAAATTTCACTGCCAATCGTACGGATTGTTTTAGGGACTCCAAATTATCACGGCGTTTAGAGCAAGCCGTACTCTAAAACTGACCATAAGTCATAATCCAGCGGATTAAGATCAGGACTAGACGACGGCCAGTCTTCAGTTCTGATGAAGTCCGAAACGTTCGTTTCCAACAAAGACTGCGTAGACCGAGCTTTATGACCTGGCGCCGAGTGTTGCTGGAAGGATCATTCTTGATTATTGAACATGGTGTTGTTAAGGGGTTTCACTACCTTCTCAAGAATGGTATCTTGATATACACTTGTGCCGATGTTTTGATACCTTTTTCACAAAAGTATGGCTCAGTCACTCCTTCATAGTTCACGTTGCACTCTTTCGACTAATTGGGAAGCTTCCTTAGAGCTTTGAGCATAAAAACGGTCATTTTGTTTGTTAAAATGTTGCTCAATTGTAAAAAAATTCTCATCCGTAAAAAAATTTTTTATTATACGCCAGCCCTGTCTGCCGGCGAGTGCTCCGTGGTTCGCTTCGAATTACACAAATTGAGTTCTGCACTCAACAGCACGACGCTGCGTCGCGAAACGTAATTGTTCCTATGGTTTTTTATTTACCTATAAAAAAAAATTGAGCATCTCGGGACGCCTGACAGAAATGATAACTTAAACTAATCTATGTTGAATTATTTAATATTGAAATTGTTTAATTTGGAAAACTTAGGTTATACTTAAATTTTATGTATATTAGATTGTAAATTGAAAAAAAAAAACATTAAATTATAAATAGACCTTCGTATTTCGAGGGACACGTGAACCAAGAATCAACGCGTCACCCGATTTTTTTTAATATGTACATAAGTGTGTGTTAGTGTCAATCCTTGTTCATTTAAGTCGTTCTGTTATACACATCATAACAAGGGATAATGCTTCTCTGCAAGACTGCCGAGAGAACTCAGCCATCTTGCCGATTGTTATACTCGATCTCAACCTAAGGAAGTCAGTCTGTTTTCTATCTTAGTCGTGAGCCTTCGTGAGTCTTTGTAACTATACTGAGACCTTAGAACTGATATCTCAAGGTCGATGGCGCATTTACGTCATAGATGTATATGGGCTCCAACCACTTAACACCAGGTGGGCTGTGAGCTCGTCCAAGCATCTAAGCAAAAAAGAAAACTTAAAAGCACTAAAAAGTATAAAATTATGATTAAAAAAAGTAAATAAATTAACATGAACACAGTATTAAATAAAAAATCAGATTACTTGAAAAACATTTTGCGTGTTATCCGTTCGCTGTAAACATCTCGGACGCAAACACATGCGTGCTCATTCGTAGTTTTTCACATTGTAACCATTGTATTATATTAAATGCGACCAATTCAATATCATAGACTGGAAAAAGGAAATTGAAAGGCCTGAGCCTTGGGTTGGGGCTTTACTTGGAGCGTGTTAATTCGAAAATATTTTTGGAACGAAACGAAACCTTATGGGACGATGCGGAGGAGTACTCGAACCGGGAAAAAACGTCCGTAACGTAAGATTTTTATTAGTAATGCACACAGTGTAATACTTAACTTTGTAATAACGTACAAATTAGTAATGCACACAGTGTACGACGTAACTTTGTAATAACGTACAAAAAATAACATATTTTTTATCATTCATTGACCACGATCTCAGAGCGTTCGTTTGCGCAATACTCTTATGTACACAACCGTGAATGAAGTGTACCACAATAAGTTCGCACGTTGCCGAATGACCGTGGGCTGTTGCGAGTTTTTCGTAAGACTGTTTCGCCTTGGATATATATGGTGTGTCATTTAGTCCTGCTTACATCTAAATTAAATCTAGGTTAGGGATTTGTACTATTATCTATTTATTTTTCCAACCGAGTCTCTTTCTTATCCTAAAAATACGTACGAATGTAGATCAGAAGTAGTTGTATCAGTAGCAGCAGTAGTAGTAGTAATTGTACTAGAATTAGACGTATCAGTTGAACCGATAGATATCTAAAGCAATTTAAATCCTCTGATACAATATTAAATAACTCTAAAATGCTCATATCGTCTTCTCGCATTAAAACTCTATAATCTCAAAACTTACTAATTTTATAGGAGAGTGTTTTAAAGGTTGAACATGTAATATTTATAATATTAATCATAATTGCAACTGGTATTTTTTATTTTTTACCAGTTACATTATCTGTCTTTTAAAGTAAGATAAAATGATGTATTAATTTTGTTAATAGTAGTCAAAACATAGGTAAACTAAAAACTAAAACTAAACTACGCTATTTTGACAGTATTTATGAGTTATTAATACTGGTGATACCAAATGTTTACGCGTATTAACTCAATTTCGAATATTTTTTGGAAATTCTTCACTTTTAATGCGAAAAGGCGATATATGTTATTAGACCCCAAAATACTTGTGAATAGCATCGTGTAAGGTTTTTGATTATTTATATTAATATGATTATATAAAGTCCTATAGATATTAAGAATTATTATTAAATATGAAGTCTGTATTGCCAAACATTTAAATATTAGTGTTTATTAGTTGCTCAATTGACTGCTTTTAAAGTCACGTGACCAGACAAGAGGGGATAGCCAGCTGAGACGTATTTAAGAGAATGCAGGAGGTCAGAACACCGTCCACTTCGATAAAGCGGCACGACACGAGAACCCTCTCATCGTGGCCGCCGGTAACTACATTCCCGATCCTGCGGACAGAATGGAAAGCAGTCGACGTCGCCCAAAACACGTCATTTCGGATTCTCCCGATCCACTAACGGTGCTTCTAGGTACTTCAAGCACCGGTCACCGTTCTCGTCGAACCCGTCGCTTGTGACGAAGGGCTCGACGAGTAAATTAGCCCTCAGACACAGCTCACTGAGTTTCTCGCCGGATCTTCTCAGTGGGTCGCGTTTCCGATCCGGTGGTAGATTCTGCGAAGCACGGCTCTTGCTAGGGTTTGTGTCAGCATCGTCGTCAGGTTTGAGCCCCGTGAGCTCACCTACTATTTACGGCTACGCTGGAATAGCCTCTCTAGGCTCTCAGCATAGGTAGGAAAAAAAAAAAAAAAAAGAACACCGTAGTTGAATAAGACGCATCAATGTAAAATTGGCAGATTAAATCAGAGTGTGAATAGAGTTAGTCTGTTTAATTTATACTAGCGACCCGCCCTCGCTTCGCTTCGGAAACATTAAAACACACATGAAACCAAAAAATAAAAAATTAAAAAAAAATTAAAAAAGTAGCCTATGTTCATCAGGGACAATGTCGGCTTGTAATGGAAAAAGAATTTTTCAAATCGGTCCAGTAGTTTCGGAGCCTATTCGAAACAAACAAACAAACAAATCTTTCCTCTTTATAATATTAGTATAGATGTCTGACACCCAAAAATCGCTTATTCAATCCGCTGTCAATGCGACAAAGACTCAGAGCATTTGTTTGCACGATTGTGCGTAGGAAATGAAACGGGTAAATCCTTGCGGACGATATCGCGGATTCTGTGGGCACGACAGCATTTAGTGAATCTACATGAGATTGGAAAATACGGGTTTTCGGTTTCCCCGTATATGTACACTTTGTGTTCTGTTTTAGAGAATCCTTTTATTGATATTTAAAGTAGAACATCCAAAGGGATAATCCTGGGTTCAGCGGAAGTTGTGGCATCAAAGAGTTCGCAGTTGGGCCCTAGCAAAAGCTTCGATGAAGACAGGTAAGTTTCAAGATATACAAATCGGTCTTATGACTAGAACTCTGTTGCTAAACCTAGGTATATAGAAAATAATTTTCATTATATCGTAAATAGATAGTAGGAGTATTAAGAGATTGTTGCCATTCAATTTAAAGGGTACAATCTCATTGGAGTTGTCTTCGCGAGCACTATAATTTTATCAGTTACATTTAGCCCTTATTTTAATCACATTTTTTTCCTTTTATACACTGCCTTTTTATCTCTCGTTAGCTGGAAGAAACAGGAATGGGTGGGTAAACTTCGACTCTGTTATTATGTTAGTCATAAGCCATGTACTAAATCTATTTTTGTTTTTTAATTGTATCCAATAAAATGTGAATAAATAAACATAAAATCAACGATATACAATAAATAACAGTTTAAAAAAAACTAACAAAATACGCGTTTATATAAAATCCAACTAAAAAATAGAAAATAAATTTTAGTAAATTTGAATATAAATAATGTAAGAAAAAATGATTTTATTGGAAAAAGGTCGAGGGGTGCTTTTCAGGATTTTATCAAAATAACCCTTTTACTCATATCTGTTCCTTAAATATTTATAATATAGGTCGAAATCATGTTCAAAGATTCCGTTACATACGTCTGAAGCTAATAAAAGCGTATTAAAAATACATATTTTTTTTATAAATAATCTTTTATTTGTCTAGATCGGACTAGCGCTATATCTGGATTATCCAACGGAACATCCTATTAAAACCGAGGTCAGTACCGGTGGGAAACGCATTAAAACTCACGTTTTGTTCGACTAGAATGGCTTCGCAAAGTTCCCGGCGGCAGTTTCGTTCGCTAGTTTTTTATAACCGAGCTTTAATTAAAGCCCGGCAGGTTTACAGCGTCGCGTGCCGCCGCCAGCCAACTTTGTATTGTGTTACGGGCTCTTGTTAACGTTTTTAGTGCAAGAATGATGAGAGAGGTTTTGTGTAGATGGATGTTTGTTCGTGAAGTATTTTTTGTTTAATTTTAGTTTTTTTTGTTTTATCTAGTTTGATGTATAGCGTTTCGGATCGAGCGTAGAATGTATTGTGCACTTGAGGTTACGACCTCATTGACCTCATGTCGGAAAACGTAGTAGACAGCTACGGAATGCAGAACACATAGGAAAACGTTAATGTCTTGTCATACTTGCGCCATACTGTTCTGGTACTTGATGAGGTCCTTTGAGATTCTAAAATGTTTCCTGGAACCCTAGAGGTAGACTTAGGGATCCCGGTACTCAGTAAAGAGTTTGACGTGCAGCCTCACCCATGCATCAGCTCGCTGAGTTTGTCACCGGATTTTCTCAGTGGGTCACGATTCCGATCCGGTAGTAGATTCATTCGCGAAACAGCTGCTCTTGATTTGTTGGAGAACCACACCACTGCCCACCGTTGAATTAATCTCTGAGCATCTGCCGTCGGTAAATGGGTCATTAAGGCGGGTAATAAGTGCATGAACAATAAGTATCAAAGATTTCTTAGATCCACATTAATATATTACACAGCCATATGAAAAAATACTGTACGCAGAAAAAATAAAAGTATATTATAAATGATCTTACATAAAAGCGAGCTTAACTAGTACACGGAGCTTTTGTCTATTTGAGAGACAAAAGCGATCAACACAAATGAATTCCTACTACTGTTTTCTACGGAATTATAAAATATGTAGTAATAACCGTATTTCATTCCGAACTGTATTGTTTTATTTAAAAAAAAAATATTGCAAAACTGTACAAATTTTTTATATTAACAATATCTATACTAATATATAGGTATACTCCACGGTGTTTCCCGAGCGCTATGACATGTCCTTCTTCAAACGAGGCTTGTGGAGAGTATTAAGCAGTAGGCAGCGGCTTGGCTCTGCTCCTGGTATTGCTGAAGTCCATGGGCGACGGTAACCATTTACCCATAGGCAATAAAAAAAAAAACTAATATATAGGAAAATTATTCCTCGGGCTTGCGAAGTGAATCTTGACGAAACAAAAACAGAGTGTTTGTCATTAAATAATGTAAGTTTTTTAATTTGTTTTTATACGCTCTGATGTTCATACGATGGGATATGAAGAGAGGATATCGTATTTTCACTAGAAAGCGGAATGGTGGGACCCCTGGCATTGCTAATATCCATGATCGACTAATTACCATCAGGTAGACGGTGTGCTCGTCTATACTAATATATAAATCTACAGTGGTTTTTACGGATGTTCCATTATAACTACTAAACCATGCATCCGATTGACTTGAAACTTGGTATCCGTGTAGAAAATACATGTACTTAATGCATAGATTAATATTTATATGAGTGTTGGACTCCCTACACCAGTTGCGGGGGCGTTAATGATGAGAATCTTTGTGGGGGTGAGAAATAATAATGTTAATTTTAAATGCCCAACGAAGCGGACGGGTACAGCTAGTATAATACTAATATGATAGAAATGAATGAAATGAATGAATTATAAACGAAATATTTAGTTCCGTTGACTAGTAGGCGCAATAAAAACAACATTTATTGTTGAATCTCGGGTTTTATTACAGCTTTGCTCTTATCTACCACCTGAGATTCTATTGTCGTGAAGATGAAAACCCAATTTAAACTTAAAGACGTGAAGACACTATAAGTTCGTTTTAGTGAGAAATAAAACTTTAAAGTCGTGAAAGAATTTTTATACAAACTTTTTTTTTTATTGCTTAGGTGGGTGGACGAGCTTACAGCCCACCTGGTGTTAAGTGGAGTAAGTTACTGGAGCCTATAGACATCTACAACGTAAATGCGCCACCCACCTTGAGATATAAGTTCTAAGGTACATAGTTACAACGGCTGCCCCACCCTTCATAGCGAAACGCATTACTGCTTCACGGCAGAAATAGGCAGGGTGGTGGTACCTACCCGTGCAGACTCACAAGAGGTCCTATCACCAGTAAAATAGGCGGTAGTTCGTTTAAAAGCAGTATAAAATTGGAATTATGAAACTTTGGAAATATTGTAATGACAAAATAAAAACAAGATTAAATCGCAAAAGATACATTTATAGTCACTCTAGTTTCAGCTTCGTATGAATTCACGGCCGCTACGAGACTCCTACTACTACAAGGTGCATTTGAGATGTGGCGCTGGCGATCCTCCAAGAACTCCAGATATAGACGAGGCTTTCTACTATCTGCCTACGTGGAGTTCTGGAATACTTTGGCCACATTGCAAGAAAGGATCACGGCAGCTTGGAGAAACTAATGGTGACTGGTAAGGTGAACGGAAGAAGACCACGAGATAGAGGCCCGTCACGTTGGACTGACCAGATCCGCACTACCCTCGACACCACAGTTCTCGATGCTCTACACTCGGCGGCAGATAGAGGCAAATGGCGTGGAATGGTCCGTAATAAACTCTTGTGGCGAGGAGGTGGTCACGACCCTCAGTAATGAGGAAACCGAAGTAAGAAGAAGAACAAGACTCCGTAATATACATATGTATATATGTAGGATTTAATTATTACTAACATTTCTAATTATTATAAAACATTTCTGAACGCATGATGTGTGAAAGGGACGGATGTGGCTCTAGCTCTTTCTCTCGTACGACGCCGCCATTAAGAGAAAGACGTGTTTGATGTGCTCTTTAAGAAATTAAATAAAAGGTATAGTTAAACCCAAGAAATAGTGATTTCATTTAGACCCACACCTACAGTTTCTCGTCCAGAATACTCAGGAATATCAGGGTCTAAATGATTTAACGTATCTACACATATTTTACGAAGTTGTCGCGTGGTGTGAACAACGCCGCGGCCGCCATACTTAACCTGCGCCGACGCCACGCCGGCGGTTACATTTTTCAAAGACGAAAGACGCATTTATACGACGATATACGACGATTCTGCACGATGGCGAGAGCAAAAACGACGATAGCAAGAATTTAATTTACACGATGGACGCTGTGCCAAAGTTCACGGGTGATGACATCACGTACTCTTCTGCGAAGTGGACACAAGCTCTTTTTTTTTTTTTTTTTCTACCTAAGCTGAGAGCCTTGAGAGGCTATTTCAGCGTAACCCTAACTTTTGTAGGTGAGCTCACGGGGCTCAAACCTGATGACGTTGCTAACACGAACCCTAGCAAGAGCCGTGCTTCGCAGAATCTACCACCGGATCGGAAACGCGACCCACTAAGAAGATCCGGCGAGAAACTCAGTGGGCTGTGTCTGAGAGTTAATTTACTCGTCGAGCCCTTCGTCGTAAGCGACGGGTTCGACGAGAACGGTGACCGGTGCTTGAAGTACCTAGAAGCACCGTTAGTGGATCGGGAGGATCCGAGATGACGTATTTTGGGCGACGTCGACTGCTTTCCATTCTGTCCGCAGGATCGGGAATGTAGTTACCGGCGGCCACGACGAGAGGGTTCTCGTGTCGTGCCGCTTTATCGAAGTGGCGCATCGACGCCGACTGTAGATACTTACTGATGGACTCTAAGTCCAGGTCGTCATGGAGGTCGACGTTCCTAACGAACCACGGGGCTCCGACGGCTATCCTGCAAAAACGGGATTGAATAATTTGGAATAATTTTAAGTGAGTGCGGGCCGCGTGAGCGAACACTACACTTGCATAGGTCATGACGGGGCGTATGCAAGTTTTGTAGAGTGTCACCTTATTTCTAAGGGACATTTTACTTCGCCTACATATCATCGGGTAGAGACGTCCTAGAATGAAGGCGGCACGGTCGCGTACCGTCTTGATGTCAGGGCGGAATGTCATCCTACTGTCGAGGGTGACGCCTAAATATTTGACCTTCGGGGCCCACGGTATGGGCTGGTCGAACATCGTGATTGGGCGAATGGCGGGGGCGGAGGTGTAACGCGCCTAGTCGGGAGGGGGATGCTCAGCGTGGTGTTCGGAGGGCGACCCCTTTTGAAGAGCACCGCTGTGCTTTTCGTGGGGTTGATGTCGATGCGCCACTTCCGGAACCACTGTCCCATGGTGGTAGCTGCGGTCTGAAGTCGTCGATGAAGCAACACCTTCTTCCTACACGAGTAGTAGATGGCGGTGTCATCGGCGAAAAGCGCCAGATGGGTCTCCGGAGACCGGGACCGACCATTGATATACAAACTAAATAGTAACGGAGAGAGGGCGGAGCCTTGCGG
Source organism: Bombyx mandarina (assembly GCF_030267445.1). Classification (NCBI taxonomy): domain Eukaryota; kingdom Metazoa; phylum Arthropoda; class Insecta; order Lepidoptera; family Bombycidae; genus Bombyx; species Bombyx mandarina. Next base: position 12,093,498 of record NC_143214.1, on the reverse strand, counting down.
GACTCCGGCTGTGACGTGACGGGGCCGGGAACGCGTTCCCTCGACTCGATATCGGAACGAACGGTTCGACAAGTAGTCTCGTATGATGAGCACGAGTCTGTCTGGCACTCCCATGATATACAGTTTGTATATCAAACAGTTGTGCCAGACTTTGTCGAACGCCTTCGCTATATCGAAGAAGAGGGCTCCTGTCGGGATGGGTTACACGAGATCTCGACGATAATGCCGATATATTTGGGTGGAGCCAGCAGCAGAAACTCATTATAGCGCGACGATGTTTAGCTGGAACAGCATAATTATGGCTAAAAACCGAAAAAACTTTCAGAAGTTACGAAGAACTAAAAGTGGCTTTGATGAAGGAATTCCCTGAGGTGATAAACAGTAAACAAATGCATGAGACAATGAGCAGACGGAAAAAACAACCCAACGAGTCGTTTTATCAATATATGCTCGTAATGAAAGAACTCGGAAAAAGAGCTAAGTTTTCGGATTACGTCGCGATTCAGTATATAATCGACGGAATATCAGACTATGAATCTAACAAGTCGTTATTTTACGGGGTTACGTCGTATTCTGTGCTCAAGGAGAAATTAGTATTATATGAAAGTTTCAAAGAGAAGTCCAAAAAAAGTGTTGATACCATGAGACGAGGTCAGCGAGACGCGGCGGTAGTGCCTAGGATGAAGACGGAACCTGTGCCAACGCAGGTTCATCGATGTTACAATTGTGGTGAAATAGGGCACCTATCTAGTTCCTGCCGCAGAGGTATCAAATGCTTCAAGTGCAACAGGTTCGGGCACAAGGGTACGGAGTGCCGCGCATCACAAGGTATGGAAGCTAAAAAAGCATCAAATAATTATGGAGGAGGTGATAAACAAGATCGGCGATCTATGTTTGTTCGACAGCAGGAGGACGACGAGAAGAACGAGAACGAACTATACGAACGTGAGCAATGCGATTTAAATGAACAAGTGAGTGAAATGCCAAATTTTAGTTGTCAACAACTAAATCATATTGTTTCGTCAAATTTATTGAATGTAAACAAACCTGATTCTATAAACATGAGTGTAAAATCAGTAAAAGTTGGTAACTATGTGACTAATTGTTTAATTGACACAGGTAGCGACTTAAATTTAATAACTTTTGATTTGTTTACAAAACTAAAATGCGAGTACATACCAGAAAAAATGTTGCTTACTGGGTTAGGAAGTTCTAAAGTATTTTCGATTGGTAAGTTCGACACAGATTTAACTATTGACAGTCACAGATATAGTATTAATTTGTATATTGTACCTACAGGTGGGATACCGTATGATGTAATACTGGGTCAACAATTTTTAGTAAATACTATCACAGTTATTGACAAGGGTATGGTTGAGGTCAGGCCTCCTTGTTATGACATTTCGTATCAAAATGCTATCTGTCTATCTTCCAGTAGTGATGACCAGTGTACAGCGGTGAGGGAAATTATTGACAGTTACACACCTTTGAAGACTAAAGATGTGCATCTTTAGTCTATCAGGCTGAAGATTGTGTTGAAAGATGATGTACCAGTTTCACAAAGACCAAGACGACTAACCATCACTGAAGAACAGTTAGTTAAGCAGCATGTTGATGCATTGAGCAGAAACATACTTTTTGCTGATATCGAGTTACATGCAAGAGTGAAGAAGGCTCAAGCAGATGACGAAAGTTTGAAGGTTATCAGAAAAATCTTAGAAGAAAATGAATATGAAGATTATTTCCTTGAGAATGGAGTTATTTACAAGGGTATAGAAAAGAAGTTGGTGTTACCTGAGATACTGGATATGGAAGTTATTAAGAAAGCACATTGTACAGGACACTTTGGTAAAAAGAAGATAAGGGATATTATAGAAAAATATTACTTTATTACTAAATTGGATAGCAAAATTGAAAAAGTAATTTCTACATGTGTACCATGTCTATTAGCAAGCAGGAAGTCTGGAAAGAAGGAAGGTTTGTTAAATCCAATAGAAAAAGGAGAATTACCACTGGATACTCTTCACTGTGATCACCTAGGACCCTTAGATGCAACTAAGAAAATGTATAACTACATACTTACTATAATCGATGGATTTACAAAGTTTGTATGGATTTATCCAGTCAAGACTGTAACAGCAAAAGAAACTGTAGAAAAATTGAGATTACATCAAAAGGATTTTGGCAACCCGCGGAGGATTATCACTGACCGAGGTACAGCATTCACAGGCAGCGAGTTCCGAGAATATTGTGAAGAAGAAGACATCGAACATGTTACAATCACTACTGGAATACCTCGTGGAAATGGCCAAGTAGAACGCATGAACAGTATTATTATTTCTGCTTTGACAAAGATGTGTATTGAAGAACCTGGTCACTGGTACAAATATACAAGCAAACTACAACAAGTGATAAACAGCACATAGCAGCGGGCAATCTGTACTACACCATTCGAGCTGTTAACAGGAGTGAAACTTAAACTGAAAGAAGAAGTATCAATTTTAGAATATTTAGAAGAAGAAAATATATTGCAATTTATGAATAGGAGAGAAGAAGCACGAAGAGAAGCCAAAGCTCAAATTTTAAGAATGCAAGAGGAGAATAGAAAGACTTATAATAAACGACGTAAAGTAGGAGAAATGTACAAGGTTGGAGATCTTGTAGCTATTCAAAGGACACAATTTGGGAACGCCCTAAAATTGAAACCTAAATTTTATGGACCATATCGCATCACTAGGGAAATGGGGAAAGGTCGATATGAGGTCGAAAAAATAGACAGAAGCAAAGATGGGCCAGTACGAACTACATCAGCATTAGATTTCATGAAGAGGTGGCCTTGACTCAATCCAATTCTAGTCTGAGCGTTTAAGTGCATTGTAACACTACCCTGTTTGTTTATTTTAGGTTGATCTAGTATTTACATTGCTCATTTTGTTATTGAATAAGTAACTGTGAATAATTATCATGCATTGCTGTACTCTGTGTATTGTAACTTGTTTGCCTCTAAACTGATAGTTTAAACCTACTGTTTTTGTTGTGTTATGTACTAAGTAAGAGTAATTACTATTTGTTTTTATTAGCTGTGTGCAGAGTATAGCATGATTGTTTGTAATAGGTAGTATAGAGTTTAACTAAAAATATTTTTGTAGCGTTATTATTGTGTAAAACGTTTAAAAAAAAAAAATAGCATAGTAGTAGTATTAGGTACATTAAGATAAAGTTAGAGATTTTATTTTTGTTATTTTTGTTTTTAATTCATAAGAATTATTTTGTTATTTCAGTACTTTCAGTCTGAGGCCAGACTGATGTGCAGGAAGGCCGAGTTGTAGGATTTAATTATTACTAACATTTCTAATTATTGTAAAACATTTCTGAACGAGTGAAAGGATTCTGAACGCATGATGTGTGAAAGGGACGGATGTGGCTCTAGCTCTTTCTCTCGCACGACGCCGCCATTAAGAGAAAGACGTGTTTGATGTGCTCTTTAAGAAATTAAATAAAAGGTATAGTTAAACCCAAGAAATAGTGATTTCATTTAGACCCACACCTACATATATATCGATTATAATAAAGCGAGATTGTACCCTAATAAGTACATTCATGGTTACTCTAGTTTCAGCTTCGTATGAATTCACGGCCGCTACGAGAGTCCGTACAGGAATATCGTAGTTCGGGTTAATGTGAAAATAATTAACCGATTTTTTAGCAGACGTTCCACTGTTAACTGGGAGATTGCGTGTTGATTTCACTAGCTAGATGTTTGGAGTTCAGAAATATTGAAAAAATAATATTTAAAAAAAAACTAACAAAATATGCTTTTATAGACAATACAATTAAAAAATAAAAAATAAATTTTAATAAATTTGAATTAAAAATAGTGTAAGAAAAATGATTTTATTGTAAAAAAAGCGTGGGGTGCTTTTCAGGATATTATCAAAATAATCCTTATATCTATCTGTTCAGAAAATATTTATAACTACTGATACCATGTACCCAACGCTTTTTTTACAATAAAATCATTTTGTCTTACACTATTTTGAATTCAAATTTATTAAAATTAATTTTCTATTTTTTAGTTGTACTGTCTATAAAAGTGTATTTTGTTAGTTTTTTAAACTATTATTTATTTTTAATTTTTTAGTTGAATTTCAATTTTTTCAATATTTTTTATTGAATTGTCATGGGTCCTTAATAAGTATACCAAATTTCGAGCTAATTCAATGTTTTGAAGTTGGTCAAAATCAAGTTCAAAGATTCCGTTACAAACATACATATACGTCTGAAGCTAATAAAAGCGTATTAAAAACTAGTATGGTTGTGTTAGACTATGATACATGTTCAGACGGGAAAGTATCTGCCTACTTTTGCAGGAAATATCAACCCGCTGAGTTTCTCGCTGAATCATCTCAGTGGGCCGCGATTTCGATCCGGTGGTAGATTCTGAGAAGCACTAGTTTTAATTGGGAGTGCTCTAAGGAATTGTTTTTCTATCATCTCGTTTTTACCACCGCACCGCCTGCCACCGGAGCAGAATTCATCCATACTACCTGGAGCCAATGCGTTCATCCATAGTGCGATTCCAGAGATCTTTTTGCCACGTACCATCCGGCTTTAGAATGAGCTCCCCTCCACGGTGTTCCCCGAGCGCTATGACATGTCCTTCTTCAAACGAGGCTTGTGGAGAGTACTTAACGGTAGGCAGCGGCTTGGCTTTGCCCCTGGCATTGCTGAGGTCCATGGGCGACGGTTACCATTCACCATCAGGTGGACCGTATACCTCGTCTGCCTACAAAGGCAATAAAAAAATTGAAGATATAAACAAGTTTATTTTTAAAATTCGTTTGGAAATTTCAATAAAATTAATCGAAATTCCTTTCAAAATCAGTCTTATTGTCAAAAAACGATAATGGATTAACATCTTTATGTTAGGGGTGATTAATGTATAAATTCGTTTGGTATCGCTAGACATTGCTAGGCAGTAAGTATAGTTCAAAACCAGCCGGGTGAATTTTATTCATTCATTTATTGTTTGCACGGTGTGACCGAACTGCACCGTTAGCCGCTCGACTACCTACAGTTTCTATGTCGTGCGGTCTAAATCATAAGCAGAAGCGATAATGTTCATATCTTTCAGTTTTGGTCCCTAGTCAAAGCGGCATTTCAGGTTTGCATGAGTGTACCAGGCTCACCATAAGCCGGGAAAAGTCGCGAATGCTCTGATATCTGCCTATAACAACGATACTGACTGACGAACACGACCGCTCTGACAAGAGTGATATGACAAAGAAAGTCGTATAATGAATATTGCCATCGAAATTCCAGTCATCACAAAAATCTTAAAAGGCAATATTGTGCTTAACTGGCCCTACCACAGGGGTATCTTCCGTTTCAGTGGATTGTCGCTACATGGGAATGGTGCGGTCCAAAGCACGCTGTTGCCGCGAGGTGTCGCAACCTTTCTTTTGAGGCAGCGCATGTTGTAATGAGGCGCCTCTATAGGGCTTACAGACGAAGGGTTTGCCGCTGATTATGGCTGGCGATGTGACCTCCGCGAGCGTGGAGGATGGGAGCAGTGACGGAAGTGGGGACGACGCATATTAAAAACGGCGGAGAACGAGTTAAAGTGGGTAGTTTGAAAAAAACAAACAAGTTAGGCGAGTCAGTTTATAGTGAGCATATCATCGTCATCATTTTTGCTTATTACCCTCTGCTGGGGTGTAGGGCTCGAATCAAATCCTTCCATTTACATCGGTCTTGGGCAGTCTGTTCTAGTGAGCATAAAGTTAAAAAAAATTAAAAGTGGAATTACAGATAAATGAGCACAGAATTAAGTAAGCTACTGCAGTATTTCCTGGCTGTTGGAAGTTTTCATAAGACAAGAAACTGAAAGTCATCAATTAATTGGTACAATGAAAAAAACGCTAAAGATTTAATTTTATACCACCGTAAGAATAACTGGAGCATATCGTTATTCCAGGCATCGATCATTTAGCATCCCCCTGTGAATACGACTCCGGGAAGTCCTCGCTTCAATGTTACTATGTTAGAAAAATAAATGTTGCCATTTTTAAAAAAAACGTATTCTAAGTAATTAAAATTTAGATTCATGTACATTTTTGGCGGAGATCAGACTTCACCGCGTCCCACTTACAACAAGAAAGTGTTTTATAATCTTTTGGTAGCCGAAAGTGCTCTGAGAATTTTTCGAGAGATGTTTTTCAATTCGCCTACATACCCGACCCAGTAGACCGAATGGTAAACCGTCGACGTCGCCCAAAGCACGTCATTACGGATCCTCCTGATCCATTAACGGTGCTTTTAGGCACCACAAGCACCGGTCACCGTCCTCGTCGAAGCCGTCGCTTGCGACGAAGGGCTCTACGAGCGAACTAACCCATAGACACAGACCACTGAGTTTCTCGCCGGATCTTCTCAGTGGGTCGCGTTTCCGATCCGGTGGTAGATTCTGCGAAGCACTGCTCTTGCTAGGGTCAGTGTTAGCAACTCTCCGGTTTGAGCCTCGTGAGCTTACCTACAAACGTTAGGATGAAGCTGAAATAGCCTCTCAAGGCTATCAGCATAGGTAGAAAAAAGAAAAAAAAATTTTTTTGAAGAAGAACATGTCATAGCTCTAGGGAAACACCATAGAGGGGAGCTCATTCCAAAGCCGAATGGTACAATGTTACGAGTTAAAAAATATATCTGAAAAGGCATTAAGCATTCCGTCCGAAATAAAAACAAAACTAAAGCGATCCTACACAACTAATTCTTCAAAGGATAAAACTACGCACATTCTCCCTGCTAGTGTACTTGGATAGTTTATCGGCATCAATAGTTGGTGAGGCCACCGAACTCGCTAACTTCCCACAGTTTTCGAGTTTCCGTAGATATTTTGACACGCGCACCGAATCCCGAAGATTCGTGGATCCAGGGAAATGCACAAAGGATTTTTCTACACGTACTGGCATCTTCGAATCTAAATTGAATGTTATGGCTTCGTTGTAATTGTTCCCGCGTCTCAATGGAGTCTACAGTTTTGTACGATTGCTGTTAGTAATTCAGCGGAAATTTCTGGTCAAGTACAATCTATATATATAAAAATGAATTGCTGTTTGTTAGTCTCGCTGACTCGAGAACGGCTGAACCGATTTGGCTAATTTTGGTCTTGAATTATTTGTGAAGTCCAGAGAAGGTTTAAAAGATAGATAGATAAATATGAAAATGCTCGGAATTAAACAAAAATAACAATTTTGGTTTTCCTTTGATGTGTCCCCCGTCGCGTCGGACGGATTCCGTTTGTTTGTTTTAAGTTTATTTTATACAAAAGTTTAGGTCTTTTATTTATCGATTGAGGCACTACGAAGTCTGTCGGGTCAGCTAATTTAGAATATTATATGATCAGACGGCTAATAGGACAGAAATATCCACTAGTGGAGACCACGACAAGCGCAGTGTGTGATGGCTACCCACCAGATAGACCGACGACCTAGTAAAAATCGCTAAGGCACGTAGGTTGTCGTCGTGGCCTAAAGGTTAAGACGTCCGGTGCATTCGTATGCATCGATGCAATGGTGTTCGAATTCCGCAGGCGGGTACCAATTTTTCTTACGAAATGCGTACTTAACAAATGTTCATGATTGACTTCCACGGTGAAGGAATAACACGTAAACTAATCTATACTTCGAACTGTCGATGCTAATCTATACTATCTATACTTCTATACTAATATTAAAGAGGAAAGATTTGTTTGTTTGTTTGCATTGAATAGGCTCCGAAACTACTGTATCGATTTGAAAAATTCTTTCACTGTTTGGAAGCTACACTATTCCCGAGTGACATAAGCTATAATTTAAAAAAAATTAATCGGATCCTTCCTAAAACTCCAATAATGTAACCCAAGGTGTAAAAAAATTACCTAAAATATTCTTTACATCGCGTGCCCTGCGAAAACTATTGACGATAGAATAAAATAATGTACCACGACTTTGTAGAACACATTATTATTTACAAAAAGTGTCGCGACAGCATATGTTTAACTATTATAGTTATGTCGCAATAAGTGTTCTTTTATTTAAAAAATAAAACAACGTCGAATATCATTGAAATTTTTGATAAAGACAAGACCTGAGCGGACCCGGAGCGGGCCGCTTGTATCAAATAAACAGGAATCTCTCTATTATTATTTTTTTCTTGAAATATATTGATCAAAAGTAGAATTAGAGTTAGGTCAATTTATAAATACGTTAACGATTTTTACGACGGTTACAAAATCCAAATGTTAGCCGGAGCGGGCCGCTAGTCGTGTAATAAAAATCAAACCCGCAAAATTATAATTTGCATAATTACTGGTGGCAGGACCTCTTGTAGGTCCGCACGGGTAGGTACCACCACCCTGCCTATTTCTGCCGTGAAGTAGTAATGCTTTTCGGTTTGAAGGGCGGGGCAGCTGTTGTAACTATACTGAGACCTTAGAACTCATATCTCAAGGTAGATAGCGACACTTACGTTGTAGATTTCTATGGGCTCCAGTAACCCCTTAAGACCAGGTAGGTTGTGAGCTCGTTCACCCATCTAAGCAAGAACAAAAAAAAAGATCCAGCGTTAAAAGCAAGTTAAAAAACAAATTAGATTTATTTTGAACGAATGTTTACGGAAAGATCTGTAACGTAGAGGTCGTTTGTTTATTGAACGTTGCAACCGTGATCGAACCCGCGCCGTTGAGTCAACAAACCGCTCCGTAATAGTTTACTTTCAAATATCACTACCGTTTTTTTTTATAAACAACGCGATACAGTCGTGTGAAGAAGTGTTCTCATTATTTGCTTAATGCTTATTTTTAACCGACTTCAAAAAGGAGGAGGTCCTCAATTTGACTGTATGTTTTTTTATGTTTGTTACCTCGTAACTTTTGACTGGGTGAATCGATTTTGATGATTCTTTTTTTATTAGAAAGCTGACGCTTCCCATCTGGTCCCATTTAAATTAGTCAATTAGACTGATATTGGCATCCATGAGAAAATCATGTAAGTCTTAAATTTGCATTAAGTACGTGCGCGACAAATATGAATAACTCAATAACCCAATATCACGCCAACCGATTTCGATGATTATTGTTATTAATGTGTATTTATGTAGGAACGGAACGGAGTGATATGGAGGAATGACAGATATGGAGCATGACTGAGTGAGAGAGATAGGAGATGTCGTGTTAGGAAGTAAGAAAGGAGGCGAATGAATGCGAAACATCTAGATTATTGCATAAGCAACACGGGAGTTACTTTCCGGACGCGACGACGCTCAGACGCATTGTAACCCGGAAGACGAAAGACGTATGTAACTTAAGACGATATAATAAGACGAAATAAAGAATCGTGATTTTGTGTAGTGATTGAGTGTTTCTCTGGCCCACCCCGAATATAAAATCCCACATTTATTTGTTTTAAAATATATATATTTTTCTATTTGAAGTCAGTTTTTGTTAAAGCATGTCTATTTACAATTATGAATTTAGCAGTCTCTAATAGGTATAAAATACTGTTCTGACCAACTTCCCTGTGCTTGGTGATGCTGTTTCAAGCATATCGCGAATGATACATACCTAAAACGTAAAATGTGGGTTATTGTTCGCGACTGTACATGATCTTCACCAGGTGGGATGCATATAGAACACGCTTTTTGTAAAGTTGAATCTTTGTGTAGTGTGAAAAGAAAAACGAGATTTTTTATTGCTTAGTTGGATGGACGATCTCACGGTTAACCTGATATTAAGTGATTACCGGAGCCGGAGAGATTATAGGAGGACATCTACAACGTAAATGCCGCCACCCACCTTGAGATGATAGTTCTAAGATCTCAGTTTTTACAATACAACGGCTGCCCCATCCTTCAAATCGAAACGCATTACTGCTTCACGGCAGAAATAGGCAGGGTGGTGGTACCTACCCGCGCGGACTCACAAGAGGCCCTATCACCAGTAATTACGTAAATTATAATTTTGCGGGTTTGATTTTTGTTACACAATGTTATTCCTTCACCGTGGAAGTCAATCGTGAACATTTGTTAAGTACGTATTTCATTAGAAAAATTGGTACCCGCCTTGGATTCAAACGCTGGTGCATCGCTCAACACGAATGCACCGGACGTATTATCCTTTAGGCCACGACGACTTCAAAGCTTATCTCCGGCTATCGAATAATTCGCAATGAATTTTCACACTGAGGTAATGATGAATAAATATGTGAACAAGCCGATCTATGCGTCCATGAATTTTGTGAAATCCTTACAACAGCAAGAGATAACTGATCTTGTTTAGAAGTAAACATTGAACAAGATAAAAGTCCTTGTTTATTCTTCACAAATAAAATATTCTTTATCGAAAATTTGACACAGATCTATAGTTTTACTTTTGTCGTTGCATTTTTTGCCGCAATTTTTCCAAGTTTCTTTTGAAGATAGTAAATTAAGATAACCAAAAGCTGTTGTAAATGTTTTGACATCATAAGTGGTATCACCATTTTTTATTGCCTCTGTAGGCAGACGAGCATACGGCCTACCTGATGGTGAGTGGTTACCGCCGCACATAGACGTCAGAAATGTCAGGGGCAGAGCCAAGCCACTGCCTACCGTTTTGTGGTGTGGTCCTGTCGAGTGACATGGTCTGTTAGGGTTGTAAGCCTTGAAGACAGGCTCAAAATTTTGCGTAATAAGCACTTATTATGTGTTATCGACTGACTTCCGTGCTGATGGCATGACGAATTTGCTTAATAATCAATTGATTGACTTCCACGGTGAAGGAATAACATCGTGTAATAAAAATTAAACCCGCAAAATTATAATTTGCGTAATTATTGGTGGTAGGACCTCTTGTGAGCTCGCGCGGGTGGGTACCACCACCCTGCCTATTTCTGCCGTGAAGCAGTAATGCGTTTCGGTTTGAAGGGTGGGGCAGCCGTTGTGACTATAGGTATACTTGAGACCTTAGAACTTATATCTCAAGGTGGGTGGCGCATTTACGTTGTGGATGTCTATGGGCTCCAGTAACCACTTGACACCAGGTGGGCTGTGAGCTCGTCCACCCATCTAAGCAATAAAAAAAAAAGATTCGATCTATAAACGGGACTGTTTACATTAGACTATACACTTGTTTTTTTTTTTTAAATCACGTATAGTGACATTTTTAATCTTTAATTAATTAATTAATAATATTATAAAGAGGAAAGATTTGTTTGTTTGTTTGTTTCGAATAGGCTCCGAAACTACTGGACCGATTTGAAAAATTCTTTTTCCATTAGAAGCCGACATTGTCCCTGATGAACATAGGCTACTTTTTTTATTTTATTTTTATTTTTATTTTTTTGGTTTCATGTGTGTTTTAATGTTTCCGAAGCGAAGCGAGGGCGGGTCGCTAGTACCGTATAAAAATGACTTTTGTTTTGTAATATTTATATTTTAATCTGGAAATAATTATAACAAACGTATTAGTGTTTTTGGTTTGGCGGACCGACGGTTCTATGGCCATTACGATAAAGCGGCATGACACGAGAACACTCTCATCGTGGCCGCCTGTAACTAGATAGCCGATCCTGCGGACCCAATGGTAAACAGTCGACGTCGCCCAAAACACGTCATCTCGGATCCTCCCGATCTACTAACGGTGACTTAAGTACCCCAAGCACCGGTCGTCGGTCTCGTCGAACCCGTCGCTTGCGACGTAGGGCTCGGCGAGTAAATTAACCCTCAGACACAGCCCACCGAGTTTCTCGCCGGATCTTCTCAGTGGGTCGCGTTTCCGATCCGGTGGTAGATTCTGTGAAGAACAGCTCTTGCTAGGGTGTTAGCAACGACATCAGGTTTGAGCCCCGTGAACCCACCTACTAGCTCGGTGACGCTGATATGGTCTCCCTAGACCATCAGCTTAGGTAGGAACAAAAAAGTCGGTTCAAATGTAGTTATTTTTTTGAACGTTGTGTAATTAATATGCAAGATTATTTGCAACACGCTCCGCCGGTTACTATACGTTATCTATAGTGACGCAAATGCAACGATCATTTATGGAGTCACGGGACATTTTATTTTTTTATTGCTTAGATGGGTGGGCGACCTCACAGCCTACCTGGTGTTAAGTGGTCACTGGAGCCCATAGACATCTGCAAAGTAAATTCGCCACCCACCTTGAGATATAAGTTTTAAGGTCTCAAGTATAGTTATAACGGCTGCCCCACCCTTCAAACCGAAACGCATTACTGCTTCACGGCAGAAATAGGCAGGGTGATGGTACCCACCCGCGCGGACTCACAAGAGGTCCTACCACCAGTAAAGACGCAAATTATAAATTTGCGGGTTTCATTTTTATTACACGATGTTATTCCTTCACCGTGGAAGTCAATCGTGAACGTTTGTTGAGTACGTATTTCATTAGAAAAATTGGTACCCGCTTGAGATTCGAACACCGTTGCATCGCTCAACACGAATGCGCCGGGCGTCTTATCCGTTAGGCCACGACGACTTAATTATCCGATTTTATCTACAGGCGAGTAAATAAAATAAAATCTCGACTATGAATACAACACTAATAATTTAACTCGCACACATTTGTGTTCCGATGAATGTTCCATAACTTATAACGATTGTTTTGTTAACAACGAATATAAGGCTTGTTAGGAAGTATGCTCTTTTTGGCGCATCCGAAGACCGGGTTTGAGATTTTTAAATTGATCGCCTATGTGAACCTTGAGAAATAATGATGTCGCAACCATAATTATTTTATCGGCTATCGCGTGTGCTTAGTGCGAGTTTTTTAACGTTTTCGATAGCGTAAAAGTTAATTCAAATTTGTACGTACTTGAAACAGCGCCCCTAGCGGCAAACGTAGGCAAATTTTTCAACTACATACAAATTTGAGTTAACTTTTACGCTATCGAGAACGTTTAAAAACTCGCACTAAGCACATTGTTTGCTGGAACCGAAATCTCTCTTGTATCTTGAAAGAGAGCCTCACAACATGAGCTCTGTTCGCGTCTTTGTTTATTTTTACTTAATTTAATAGAAAAACTTTTTTTAGTGCGAAATAGTTAACGAAATAGTTTATTTATTAAAAAAGAAAACAATGAGTAATTGAAAAAGTATATTAATTAATTGTAATGAATATTATAAATGAAAACAATAAAAACAATTTCAGAGAACGAACTATCTTCTTTTATATTTTAAGTATGGCAATCGGTTTTTTGTTGCCAGGGAGGATTTTTTAAAAATAGTCAAATTCTAAAATCATGGTGGGCACAAATTATAATTTGCGTAATTACTGGTGGTAGGACCTCTTGTGAGTCCGCACGGGTAGGTACTACTGCCCCGCCTATTTCTGCCGTGAAGCAGTAATGTGTTTCGTTTTGAAGGGTGGGGCAGCCGTTGTGACTATACTGAGACCTTAGAACTATATCTCAAGGTTTGTGGCGCATTTACGTTGTAGATGTCTATGGGCTCCAGTAACCACTTAACACCAGGTGGGCTGCGAGCTCGTCCACACATCAATAGTCACACAAGTAATAAAAAAAAAAATTGTTATTATGTGGATAAGAGTGAGGGCAATGTCAGTAAGCGGTGAGAGCTTATAAAAACTTCAGTGGACTTTTTAGAAGAATCCGCGAAACCACGTCCAACGACTTTGTTTAAATTTTTTTTCATTTTTTTTTATTGCTTAGATGGGTGGACGAGCTCACAGCCCACCTAATGCTAAGTGGTTACTGGAGCCCATAGACATCTACATCTTTACCCACATTCGTACACTTTGACAAATGCTAAACGATTAACACGTCACAATTATTATATTACATGTTTACATCTAAGTGACTACTAAATTAACTATATAAAAAAAAATCACAAGACTACGCCTCTCACGTTCCCGCCAAAAGGTTCAACGAACTATGGTAACAATATAATTATTTATTTATACTGTGTAGTGGGTGGCAACATTAACTGGCAACATTATTCGTGCACGCTATGACGTATAGGTTCAAGAAGTAATTGAGGTTAGTTATAGAGCAAACCCATTAGAAACTTGAAGCTGCTTTCAGACTACACTATACCATAGTGTCATATAGTTTTTTTTTTTTTAAGTGATTTTATGACCTGGTAACTAAGACCTTTAAGTCATGTCTTATTTTAATTTATATTCTTATTTTTATGAAAAATGATAATATGGAGGGAAATGAAATGAGATGATATGGGATGAAATATAATCTTAGTAAAATGGTGGTCATTTACTAAGATTTTTTCAGTGGACTTTTTGGAGGATCCCGAGAAGTTGCGTCCGGCAGCTTTGTTTCATTTTTCCACATTTGTGCACTTTCACAGATATTAAACAGTTAATAAACCACCGTTATTACCCATTTAGAACTGAAGAAACACTAAATAGACAAAACAAAACAAATCACACAACTTCACTCCTCGCGTTCCCGCCAAAAAGTCTGTCATATAGTATATCAGCCTATACTTAACGAATAATTTAAAATAAAGTATACTGCGAACGTGTTCATAACAATATATGGTGCGCAATATTGTTGTGCTATGAGCTATATACTATATGCTATTTTTTTTTTTTTTTTTTTTTTATTGCTTAGATGGGTAGACGAGCTCACAGCCCACCTGGTGTTAAGTGGTTACTGGAGCCCATAGACATCTACAACGTAGACGCGCCACCCACCTTGAGATATAAGTTCTAAAGTCTCAGTATTGTTACAGCGGCTGCCCCACCCTTCAAACCGAAACGCATTACTGCTTCACGGCAGAAATAGGCAGGGCGGTGGTACCTATCCGCGCGGACTCACAAGTGGTCCTACCACCAGTAACTATTATATTTTAGCGTAGTCTGAAAGCAGCTTAAGGTCTATTTTTCTATTCTTTAATAATCTATTTCCTTTTTTTAGAGTATCAACATACCACCATATGTCGATGTTTAAAAAAACAAGGCAATTATTGTCCAAGTTGTATTTAAAGTGAATTAGTAATCTTGTGATTTTTATAAGTTTCAGTTTTGGCCATAGATATACATTTAAATTTTGGCGGGCTTTCTATCACTCGACCACAGATTATAACCTTTTCCCCCCTACCTATTCGCGGGTAGCCTAAGCGCCTATTCCAGCTACGTTGTGACTGATACGGGAGCTCATGGGACTTAACCCGAGAGAATGTGCTAAATTGGCCTTAGGAAGAGTAGTGTTTCGCAGAATCTACGACCAGATCGAAATCCCGACCCACTGAGAAGATCCGGCGAGAAACTCAGTGGGCTAAATAGGTAACAGTAACAATCGAAAAACGACTTAAAGAAAATAAAATGGGAATGTCAGCTAGTAGTAGAGGGGAAAGAAGTCGACTGAAGAAGACATGGAGTGTGTGAATGACGATATGAGAGAGAGAAGAGAGAGTGTTGAGATGACGGCTGGTAGAAGAGAATGTAAGAGAAAAATACTAGCTGTACTGACCCCACCTAGTGGGATAAGGTGAAGAAAAAGAAGAAGAATGTCAGTAATTCAATCCAAGTCAACTAAGTATGGATGGAATAAAGGATAACTTGAAAACTATAGGTCAGATCTTTTTAAAATTTAAATCCGACCACATTAGAAGCGTAGCGCATTCAAATGAAAAAGAATCTGCAAAATAAAAGAGCTAGCAGACATAAAAAATAATAATCGGAACAATGGCTTACGGTTGATGTTGGATATTTAGCCTCTAGGATGATGGGATGATAGATTTGAATAATCATATTCAATCGATACCAGTACTAAATAGGTAATCTCACACTTTAGTCCATGGGCAGCTTTAAAATTAATTCACTATTATTGCTATGTTTAAATCAACTATAAAAAATAATTATTACTTTAAGTAATGTAATGTTTACAGTCCCGCTAACTACTGACAAATTAACCTGTGGCAACGCTGCCAAGTTGGACACGCGTACCGGTAAAAGTTATTCCTTTGCTGAAATTTCCCCTGAAAATAGCAGCGTTATACTACGGTATGTTGAGTAAATTCAGTAAGCCTTGGGCCGTTGTCAGGGGTGCATGTTTCGCCCGCCGCCGCGAAAACATATCGAGTGAAATACGTAACTTTTAGTGGTATTTTTTCGTTAGTGTGTGTGAGGATTTTTCATTAATCATTAAGTAAGCATAAACTAATATTACTTTGAATTTGTTATTAGCTGAATAATATACATTAATAGTTTGATAGATTTTTTTTATGTTGTAAATGAATTCGAATTTAATTGCATGTTTGGTTCAATCGTTATTTGATGTCTTGGCGTAATAATAACATTTTGATGTATTTCGTGGTAAAAAGTTTTCGCATCAGAGTTCAGTAAAAATATTAGGGGCGGCGCTTTGAAAGCTTTTCGAGTTTCGATCTTGTGAA
The DNA here is from genome assembly GCF_030267445.1 of Bombyx mandarina. Classification (NCBI taxonomy): domain Eukaryota; kingdom Metazoa; phylum Arthropoda; class Insecta; order Lepidoptera; family Bombycidae; genus Bombyx; species Bombyx mandarina. The sequence goes on along the minus strand of NC_143214.1, from coordinate 12,077,097 downwards.
GTTACTTATTACAAGTTTAATAAAGAGCTTTTACAACGATACGGTGTTTAAACGATATCTTAATATTATGTTTCATTCGAATGTGTTTTAATTATGATTTTACAATTTTTATCTTTAATAAGTCCCAAAATTGAAATTTGTCCTGTAACTTTCATGTTTTTCCTTTACATATTCATGGCATGAACTTAACGTGAAGTATGCGTTATCTTATCGGCAGTGTTAATGACATGGGAGGTCAAACGATTGGGGGTCGGCCGCTGTTTTTATTTTTATAAAAAAATCATTTCTTCCAAAGCACTGTTTATAGAAATACGCACAGGGAGAACTATGCACATAATGAGCATGGTTCTACAGTTATATAGACGGACATCATAGTTTTAATTTCAGTAGATTCTGTGACGATAGCGATCATTTTATTTATTTATTTTTTATTGCTTTAATGGGTGGACGAGCTCACAGCCCACCTGGTGTTAAGTGGTTACTGGAGCCCATAGACATCTACGACGTAAATGCGCCACCCACCTTGAGATATACGTTCTAAGCTCTCAGTATAGTTACAACGGCTGCCCCACCCTTCAAACCGAAAAGCATTACTGCTTCACGTCAAAAATAAGCTGGGTGGTGGTACCTACCCGTGCGGACTCACATGAGGTACTACCACCAGTAATAAATACAACACAAGATCTTTAACACACGCTCGTAACTCGCTTATGACATTTTCAAGGTAAGCTTGCATATATACTACTTATATACTACTACGACTACATACGAACCGTCGGTCTACCGAGCAATATCACCAGCCCGGTGGAAGATCTTCCCTTCGCTTCGTCGTTATTCCCGAAATTCCATACTCAAGTGTGAGGTTGTGGAGTCCACAGCCCACATTAAGTAAATTCCATTGCTCAGTTTTGAGACTAGAGCTGATTTTGTCGACATTATTATAAATGTTTCGCGGCAGAAATAAGCTGGAACACGCCACCTTCCCGGGCGGACTTGTGATATGAAGAGCTACGTAAATTTATATATAACTAGCTGACCCGGCAGACTTCGTAGTGCCTCAATCGATAAATAAGAGACCTAAACTTTTGTATAAAATAAACTTAAAACAAACAAAAGGAATCCGTCCGATGGGGTACACATCAAAGGAAAAACAAAATTGTTATTTTTATTTGATTCCGAGCATTTTCATATTTATCTACCTTTTAAGCCTTCTCTGGACTTCCACAAATAATTCAAGATCAAAATAAGCCAAATCGGTCCAGCCGTTCTCGAGTTTTAGCGAGACTAACGAACAGCAATTCATTTTTATATATATAGTTATAGATAGATTACCTTAGATATGAAGCTGTGCCTTCCTCCTATAATACACCTCGGTATATGCTGTTTGATTCGAGTCTCGCTTCTTCTTAGAAATACGCTTAAGCGTTTTAAACTCACACACGGCTCTTTTGAAAATTTATGTTTAGAAGGGATCTCCGCCAAAAAAAGTTAGCCAAATCGGTCCAGCCGTTCTCGAGTTTTAGCGAGACTAACGAACAGCAATTCATTTTTATATATATAGATGACTATGGCCACTCTACTAAGAGTACAAGCGGTTGAGAAGAAGAATATTAACTCTAATATGAACTCTAAATCGATTGTTTCAGTGTGGAATTTTATTAATAGCTCAGACAGAACTTCCTTCGAATCAAAGTAAAACAATAGTGCGTACAATTTTGTTTTTATTGCTCTTGTAGGCAGACGAGCATACGGCCCACCTGATGGTGAGTGGCTGCTGCATGGACTTCAGCAATGCCAGATACAGAACCAAGCCGCTGCCTACCAAATTATCTATTTATTTTCTTAATTGTTTGTTTATTCAATGGTTGTCTGGAAGAGATCGCTTTTATCGGCTTAAAGTGGTGGCTGACGCCTATAAACAACGATACATTTTGTTTAGATACGAGATTTGGAAGTGGATTTCAATTTACTACTTCAAAAATGTTGTTGAAATCGCTCTTGCCCTATACCACGGCTCAAAGAACGCTTTAAGCGGATTTCAGACAGTTATGAAAATATCACTTTCGCATTGGTATCGCATATTTTCAGAAAAAAAAGCTATAGAGAGAGAGAGAGAGAGAGAGAGTATTCTAATTTGTACACCAAAAAAATAAATAACCAATGCAATACATTAAATACAAAAAAAGTAAAATTGGCGGTCTAATCGCCAAGAGCGATCTCTTCCAGACATCCATGAATAATTTGGAAACGAATTACGCGCGGTGTACCAAATATATACATATACAATATACATACACATAAACATACATACATATATATGCATATCGACGCTTGAAAGTCAAACGTGACTAAGCGACAATGCGTGAACTTTACAGTAGAATAATTTAAAGTTGAAATACCTGTAAATAAATCTATTTTAACGAATTTAGCTGTAGGATTGAAATGCTTTAATAGACCTAGAAATATATATTTTTTTGCGCATCGAATATGGTTATTGCCTATCATCTTAGTCACGTTTGCCTTTCAAGCGTCGATATGTATATGTATGTGCATATTATACATACACATAAACATATATACATATATCCGTAAATTTACATGCAAATACACAATGTAATATAATAATAATTATTAAAAATTATTAAAAAGATAGTAGTATGTATAAAACAGAACGATTCCATGGAAGGTAAATAACTATATCGACGGCTGGTGCAAGGCTATTCGGCTTAAGCGACATTTTTAAAACTTTGGACGAGAACCATTTAAAGTTTAAAATTTGTAAAAAATATCATAACAAAAAAGCTTCAGGTTCAGCTATTTCAATGGAGTAAACTTAATTGAAATTCAATTAAAACATCGAACTGTCGATGCTAATCTATACTTCTATACTATCTATACTAATATTATAAAGAGGAAATATTTGTTTGTTTGTATGTATTGAATAGGCTCCGAACCTACTGAACCGATTTGAAAAATTCTTTCACTGTTTGGAAGCTACATTATTCCCGAGTGACTTAAGCTTTAATCTTTTTTGAAAAAATTAGGGATCCTTACTAAAACTCCAATAACGTAACCCAAGGTGTCAAAAAATTACCTAAAATATTGTTTACATCGGGTGCCGTGCGAAAACTATTGATGACAGAATAAAAAAATGTACTACGACTTTGTAGAACACATTGTTATTTACAAAAGTGTCGTGACAGCACATGTCTAACTATTATAGTTATTCCACAATAAGTGTCCTTTTATTAAAAAAAATAAAACAACGTCAAATATCGTTGAAATTTTTGTTAAAGACCCGAGCGGAGCCGGAGCGGGCCGCTATTACCAAATAAAACGCACATCTATATATATAAAAATGAAACCCGTTTTCCGTTGTCACGACATAACATGATAACGGCTTGACCGATTTGGCTAATTTTGGTCTTGAATTATTTGTGGAAGTCCAGAGAAGGTTTAAAAGGTATAAAAATATGAAAATTCTCGGAATTAAATAAAAATAACAATTTTGTTTTCCCTTTGACGTGTCCCCCGTCGGACGGATTCCTTTTGTTTGTTTTAAGTTTATTCTATATAAAAGTTTAGGTCTTTTATTTATCGATTGAGGCACTACGAAGTCTGCCGGGTCAGCTAGTTTAATTATAAAGATAATTGTCGCGTATTACGCTAAATGTCCCTTAAATCAGATAGCCTTCTAGCCTTCACCCCTCGATACGTCTTGATAATCGCCTTATCGTTGCCGCTGTTAACTATTCCCCGAATCCTGATCACGCAGGAGCCAGTCACCGTCGACGCCCTAGACACATCTTTACGGATCCATCAGATCCAATCCTTTTTTTTTTTTTTCCTACCTCTGCTGATAGCCTTGAGAGGCTATTTCAGCTTCACCCTAACGTTTGTAGGTGAGCTCGCGGGGCTCAACCGGAGAGTTGCTAACACTGACCCTAGCAAGAGCAGTGCTTCGCAGAATCTACCACCGGATCGGAAACGCGACCCACTGAGAAGATCCGGCGAGAAACTCAGTGGGCTGTGTCTATGGGTTAGTTCGCTCGTCGAGCCCTTCGTCGCAAGCGACGGGTTCGACGAGGACGGTGACCGGACAATCCTTTACGCCTTTAGCTCCAACACTAAGTTAGAGACTCTGGTAACTGTACTCGTCGAACTCGACAAAGAGTTCGACGTGAAACACAAAGACCATTAGCTTTTTTATTGCTTAGGTGGCTGGATGAGTTCACAGCCTACCTGATGTTAAGTGGTTACTGGAACCCATAGACATCTATAACGTAAATGCGCCACCCACCTTGAGATATAACTTCTAAGGTCTCAGTATAGTTACAACGGCTGCCCCACCCTTCAAACCGAAACGCATTACTGCTTCACGGCAGAAATAGGCAGGGCGGTGGTACCTACCCGTCCGGACTCACAGGAGGTCCTACCACCAGTAAAAAGATGGAAAATGCTGATAGAAATGAAGCACGCCCGTCGCGAAACAATAACACGGCATAATAATAATTAGAACTGCTTCTACGGTTCAATATCACGTTTTTTAATGTCCTCCGTGACCACGAAAATTCAAGAATTCGAAACGTTAAAAATAATATAAGAATACTAAAAAACTGACTGACTCGTTGGTGTAGTGGTTAGCGTCTCTGACTGTGTCACCGAGGGTCGTGGGTTCGATTCTCACATCGGCCTAACATTCGTGTGACGAGCAGTTTTTTTTTGTTTTTATTGCATAGATGTGTGGACGAGTGAGCCCACCTGATGTTAAGCGGTTACCGGAGCCCATAGGCATCTACAACGTAAATATCGTTACCCACCTTGAGATATGAGTTCTAAGGTCTCAGTATAGTTACAACGGCTGCCCCGCCCTTCAAACTGAAACGCATTACTGCTTCACGGCAGAAATAGGCGGGGCGGTGTGGTACCTACCCGTGTAATAAGTATACATGTATATCAGTTTCTGGTATCTATAACACAGGGAATCATAATTTATTCTCGATTATTTTAATTATTATTTCAAAAAAAAAAGGCAACATTAAAAAATCGTAAACGTAATTTTAAACCATTGTCAAACAGAACGCGTAATTAGCGCGCGTCAGAGCGCTGTACTGACGCGGCGTTAGGACGCTGTGACGTCAGGCGTTGTAATTTTACACAAATTTTATTTTAGCGTCGGAGTGAATGTGTATTAAAATACTAGATAATGCCCGAAAAAATGATATAAATAGTTAGAAAATACCCATGCTTATACAATGCCATATCTGAATCACTCGATTTCTTAATACTTTTAAATTTTCACACTGCTATCGAAAGGCATTATGATTTGGCGAATGCGTTGCGTCAAGGAGCGTTAGACTCATCTAGTCAACTGGTGTGACATGAAAAGAGCGCGACGTTAAGTACGCGACGCTAAGTACGCGTTCTGTTTGACGAAGGCTTTAGCTTTATCTTAGCACCCAATGAGTTTCGTTAACAAATGGGTTTCTCACCGGATCTTTTCAGTTGATCTAGTGGCTGATTCAGCGAAGCACTTCTCTTGTTAGGGCTAGTGTTAGCAAGTACTTTCAGTATGAGCCCTAGAGCTCACCCACTCCTCCGCACGTAGTTTGAATAGCCCCTTAGACTTGCGAAAACCGTAGAGAATACTATAAAAACTTATTTTATTATTAACACTAGCGGCCCGCTCCAGCTTCGCTCGGGTCTTTAATAAAAAAAATCCAAATTCACAATCATAATGCATACACATAAATCCTTCTATTTGCAAAAAAGAAAATTATAAAAATAGTTTTGAATAATCTTGGGTTACATTATTGGAGATTTAGCAAGGACCCCTATTTAAAAAAAAAAAAAAAAAGAATATAGCCTATGTCACTCGGGGATAGTGTAGCTTCCAAACAGTGAAATAATTTTTCAAATCGGTTCAGTAGTTTCGGAGCCTATTCAATACAAACAAACAAACAAATCTTTCCTTTTTATAATATTAGTATAGATTGCGCTCATCTAATTTCAAACGGATACCGGACTTAAGCTGAGTCTAGTTCATTAGTCAGTTTTTACTGGTGGTAGGACCTCTTGTGAGTTAGCACGGGTAGGTACCACCACCCTGCCTATTTCAGCCATGAAGCAGTAATGCGTTTCGGTTTGAAGGGTGGGGCTGCCGTTGTAACTATACTGGGACCTTAGAACTCATATCTCAAGATGGGTAGCGCATTTAAGTTGTAGATGTCTATGGGTTCCGGTAACAACTTAACACCAGGTGGGCTGTGAGCTCATCCAGCCCTCTATGCAATAAATAAATAAATAAGGTCAATATGGACGTCGGGCATGTTACAAGCATACAGTTGAGCGCCACTATTCTCTGTATTCATATATCCTGGGTTCGATATTTCACGGCACATACAACAATTTAATACCAAAGTATCAAAAAGACTTCGTCAGCCGATTCCTTGCCCGAAAATGTCCCAAATTAATCGCTCTCGATATGACCAGACCCGTACGTATTCAATACAATGCAAATACGGTTCGCTGTCGGGCAGCGATAGGGGGTATTAACATATATTGCGGCCACAGTCTTTAATCTACCTCGGACTGGATTCAAAAATGGCTGACAACAGGACCGGCTTTTGGGCTCTTCAAACTGTTGCCTAGGTTCGTTTAAAAGTTTTATTAAAACGTTTATTGCTATTCTGCTAAATACGATCACAGTGCCAATCCCTTTTCAAGTTTTTGGGGGTGGAGGAATTTATGGTGGACCGGGAGGTCCTTTTGAGCTTCACCAAGACAGGTGGCCAAGCGCGTGTTTAGTCACGGGGCGTGAGATCTGCTAATAGCCGCCTTAGCGCTTCCAGAATAGACCTGGTTGCTCAAGGAAAAGTGATTCACCTATGAATTTGCTACCGAAATCGCGACCCACTGAGAAGGTCCGGCGAGAAACTCGGTTGGCTGATGCTATGGGCTAGGTTGGACGTCTTTCTTCCAAAAGCACGGTGACTTGTGCTGTGCATGCTGCTACCAGTGGCTTCCAAAGCTGTTGGTCATCCATACTGGTATTTTAGTAAGCGTTAAGGACCAAGGGAATTATACCTTCCACCATAAGACATGAAGTTGAACTATCTGGTCTACTCTTTAATGCAGAACGTAGGATTGCTTTGGGTAGTCATAACCTAGGTGGTGGAATCCACCCGCTTTTTATAAGTCAGGAAATTTATTGATTATGAAATGGTTATCAAAAGAGAAAAAAAGCATTAATGTTATAAATAGGTACATTCCAAATAGTTTATTATAGTTTATTTGGGACTCGTAGGTGTGTTTGTTACTTGAACTTGTCTTAACGTGGCTTGTGAATCAAATAATGTCGTAGATATGTATGCTTTATTTCAAGAACACGTTTTTTTACGTGTGAAGTGTAATATTCTCAGAGTTCATGTGTGCGTATGAGTTTTTGTTCATAACCTTCAAATGCTTTAACAGATTTGGATGTGTGGGGTATCATTTGAATTCTTACGTCATTCCTAATGGCACCGACTAGGTGTTTTTTTATATATCTATCTCCCATCTTCCTCGTATCTAACGAGCGCATTTTCACGTCTGATTGTTTATAGACTCATAATCCTAGCAGTTTGATGGACGATATACGCTAAGGGTCTAGTCTTAATCATATCAGTTCATTGGTCTGAATACCCTGAATCGAATGGACAGAGACATCGTGTTAAAAAAAAGTATTCATAGTATAGTTACCATGATAAGCGATCGATAATGTCAATAATTAATACGTGTATTTCTGGCCTGCCGTAAAGACCAATGGTTGAAGGTCACAGATGAAAGCATATAGTCGGACTTCGCTGAGCGCAGAGATGTTGTTTCTGTATTGCCCTGGCTTTAGGGAGACTTCGTGGTAGATGAATGGGGGATGCTTACGGAAACTGCTACCCCGGTTTTTTTATTTTTTTATTGCTTAGATGGGTGGACGATCTCACAGCCTGGTGTTATGTGGTTACTGGAGGCCATAGACATCTACGACGTAAATGCGCCACCCACACGCGATATAAGTTCTAAGGTCTCAAGTATAGCTACAACGGCTGCAGCATCCTTCAAACTGAAACGCATTACTGCTTCACGGTAGGAAATAGGCAGGGTGGTAGTACCTACCCGCGAGGACTCACAAGAGGTCACTAGTAAAAAGAGGATCCCCTCATTGGAACTAAGCGACGTTAGAATTGAGAGCGCTGTTTTGTATCGGAGTACGGGCTGTTGTTTCAGAGATCACGAATTGCATGAATAATGCAATGTGGTGTTAAATAAATGTTGCCTTATTTATACAGTGAGCCATCGCGTCAGAGCCCCGATTAAAACAATAACGTCATTTTCATTCATTTCAAGATAAATATTGAAAACGTGAACATGCATCAAGTATCGATAACAATACAACAATTTTATAAATTACCACTAATATCCTGACCAGTATCAACAGGGTTAATAGAAACAAAATTAATGATTTATGTATACTCTATACTAATATTATAAAGAGGAAAGATTTGTTTGTTTGTTTGTATTGAATAGGCTTCGAAACTACTGAACCGATTTGAAAAATTCTTTCTCTGTTTGGAAGCTACACTATTACCGAGTGGCATAGGCTATAATTTAAAAAAAAAAAATTAGATTTGAAAAATTCAAACTCCAATAATGTAACCCAAGGTGTAAAAAAAATTACCTAAAATATTCTTTACATCGCGTGCCCCGCGAAAACTATTGATGATAGAATAAAATAATGTACTACGACTTTGTAGAACAAATTATTAATTACAAAAAGTGTCGCGACAGCATATGTCTAACTATTATAGTTATGGCGCAATAAGCGTTCTTTAATTTAAAAAAATAAAACGACGTCAAATATTGTTGAAGTTTTTGTTAAAGACCCGAGCGGAGCCGGAGCGGGCCGCTAGTGTTTTATATTTAACTGAGTTCTTCTTAGTTTTTAAGCTAAATATAATTTTTTTATTTTTGCCTAAACGGGTGAACGATCACGCGGCCCACCTGGTGTTAAATGGTTACCGGAGCCCATAGACATCAAAACTTGAATTCCACCAACCCTCTGAGACTTGAGGTAGGTATAATATACCTATTAAAAAGCAATTACGCATATCTGAATTTTTGCGGGCTTCATTTTCATTACACGTTGTTAAATATTCTTTCATCACGAAAGTCTACTGGTGGTAGGACTTCTTGTTACTGGTGGTAGGACCTCTTGTGAGTCCGCACGGGTAGGTAATGCGTTTCGGTTTGAAGGGTGGGGCAGCCGTTGTAACTATACTGAGACCTTAGAACTTATATCTCAAGGTGGGTGGCGCATTTACGTTGTAGATGTCTATGGGCTCCAGTAACCACTTAATATCAGGTGGGCTGTGAGCTCGTCCACCCATATAAGCAATTAAAAAAAAAAGTTCGTAAAAATGAATTCTCTAGAATGATTCTCTAAAATGAATCTATTAGAAAAATATGTATCTGATTGTGGGATTCAAGAAACTTGGTTTTGGCATGGCTCTGTATAAATTCAACGGGCGTCTTATCTTCTAGACTACGACCGCTTCAAAACGCTTATAGGTACTGTCTTGTAATGATACTTAATACTTATATTAAGTAAGTATTAGTAACTCTATACCCAATCCTATAGTCATACCCGAACTTGTAGACCGACTGTTTACCACGGATTCTTCCGATCCATTAACGGTGCTTTTAGGTACCACAAGCACCGGTCACCGTCCTCATCGAACCCGTCGTTTGCGACGAAGGGCTCGACCAGTGAACTAACCCATAGACACTGCCCACTGAGTTTCTCGCCGGATCTACTTAGTATGTCGCGTTTGCGATCCGCTGGTAGATTCTGCGAAGCACTGCTCTTGCTAGGGCCAGTGTTAGCAATACACCCGGTTTGAGCCTCGTGAGCTCGCCTACACGTCAAAGAGCAGCTGAAATAGCTTCTCAAGGCTATAAGCATAGGTAGGGAAAAATAAATTTGTAAGTATTCATACGGTATGTTACATTTGATTTCATTAGGAGTTTTACGATTTGCAGCCTAATTTTTTATGGGTCCATAAACAACACGTACTAAATGCTAACACCGACCTTGAGACATTAATTGCTTTAATATAATGGTCATTTATTTCTTCAGGTCGGATTTTTTGTTTCATTCCCGACAGAAAAGGCAGAATGATAGAAGCAAAACTGTGTAACACACACGCTACCCAAAGTGCTCTCCAAATAGAAATTGGAGAAACAGAATTTGGGTGGGAGAATAAAAAGGATATATATTATGGTGGAACAGTATACTTTAGACATTTGCTGCCTAAGCATATTTCTTGTTAGTATGTACAAGGAAAAATGAAAATAATACAATTATCAATCCCTCTTCAAACGAAGCTTGCGCAGAGTACTTAATGGTAGGCAGCGGCTTGGCTCTGCCCCTGGCATTGCTGACGTCCATGAGTGAAGGTGACCATTTACCATTGGGTGGGCCGTATGCACAAAGGCAATTAAAAAAAATTTGTGTAGCAGTCTTATAATGCCCTTATAAAGCTTATATAACTCACTGTGAATAAGGCTGTTAGTTATAAGTGAATTCAAATCGAGATTATTTTTATAGTGCCAATCTTAAATCACAAATATGAGGTTAGCGAGAATCTTTTACTGGTGCTAGGACCTCTTGTGAGTCCGCGCGGGTGGGTATGCCTATTTCTTCCGTGAAGCAGTAATGCGATTCGGTTTGAAGGGCAGCCGTTGTAACTTTCTTGAGACCTTAGAACTTATATCTCAAGGTGGGTGGCGCATTTACGTTGTGGATGTCTATGGCTCCAGTAACCACTTAACACCAGGTGGGCTGTGAGCACGTCCACCCATTAAAGCAATAAAAAAAGTCTCAAACAACGCCTATATAACAATTTTTTTTACAGGTGCATACTAACATGTGACTCGAGAAATATATTAACTTAAACGGTGAATGCAAAATGTAGAACAAAATGGTGGCTGACAAGTGACAACAAGATGGATGCTTTTGGCGGGAAGTTTTGGCGCGCTTTCCTATTCGCATTCATACTGGACTGCAGTGTCTGTCAGCTCAGCTGGAACGAAGGCCACGAAGACCTGGGTGAGACCTGCATTCGTTTTTTTCCCTATAATTAACTAAGTGTAAGGGCTGGTAAACATTTGTATCCTGGCATTATGAAATTATTGAAGAACAAACGATAGTATTGTCGTGTATAGTATAGAAGTCGTCGTGGCCTAAAGGATAAGACGTCCGGTGCTTACGTGTTGAGCGATGCACAGGTGTTCGAATCTCAGGCGAGTACCAATTTTTCTAATGAAATACGTACTCAACAAATGTTCACGATTTATTTCCACGGTGAAGGAATAACATCGTTTTATGAAAATCAAACCCGCAAAATTATAAATTGCGTAATTACTGGTGGTATGACGTCTTGTGAGTCCGCGCGGGTAGGTACCACCACCATGCCTATTTCTGCCGTGAAGTAGTAATGCGTTTCGGTTTGAAGGGCAGCCGTTGTAACTATACTGAGACCATATAATTTAGGTATATCTCAAGGTGGGCGGCGGCATTTACGTTGTAGATGTCTATGGCTCCGGCACGCATTACTGCTTCGCGGCAGAAATAAGCAGGGTGGTGGTACCTACCCGCGCGGACTCACAAGAGGTCCTACCACCAGTAAAAAACTTAACATCAGGTAGGCCGTGGGGTCGTCCTCCTCATGATCGACTCGGTGGTGCAGTAGTTAGCGGTCCTGACTGTTGTACCGAGGTTCGCGGATTCGATTCCCACATCGGGCAAATATTCGTGTGAGGAAAAGGTTTGTTTGCTCTGGGTGTTTATCATTTATACATGTGTATATAATATTTAAACGTATATAGGTATGTATGTCAGTCTCACCAATAACACAGGGAATACTAAATTAGGGCTGGATGACCGTGCGTGATTTGTTCCCAGTTAATTCATTTCATTCATTCATCCAGTCATTTCTTTCAGTAATTATTTCATTTACATTATCTCATTATTTATTACATTACATTATTTCCGATTCTTCGAATATTTTACAGTTTTCGTAATCACGGACGACTAAAGACTATATTTATTACTAGCTGACCCGGCAGACTTCGTTGTGCCTCAATCGATAAATACAAGACCTAAGCTTTTGTAGAAAATAAACTTAAAACAAACAAAAGGAATCCGTCCGACTGGGGACACATCAAAGGAAAAACAAAATTGTTATTTTTATTTAATTCCGAGCATTTTCATGTTTATCTACCTTTTAAACCTTCTCTGGACTTCCACAAATAATTCAAGACCAAAATTAGCCAAATCGGTCCAGCCGTTCTCGAGTTTTAGCGAGACTTACGAATAGCAATTCATTTTTATATAATAATATATTATAGATGTTGCAACGTAAAACTGAGGTTTAGAACTCGTGTCTCAAAATGGGTCGTAGCATTTTTGTTGTTGATGTCTATGGGCTCCAGCAACCTCTTAACATCGGGTTAACCGCATGGTCGTTCAGTCGTTGCAGTAATAAAAACAGAACGTCCGTTTATTTGACAATTAGCACACGCATCAATGTCCGATCACGATCTAATAAATTTATTACTTCGCTCTCTGATATCCTATCCCATACCGGTATTAAAAGGATAGAAAAAAGATGAAATTAATTATTGTTAATTCGGTTTACTGTGTTCTTTTTAAATATATTTCTACTTTTATACCGAAGGGTGAAAGGTTGGTTTAAGCAAAATTTTTGAGACTTTACAGAAGACCCATTTGACGTTTAAAATTTGGAAAAAAAAAAATTATAACAAGAAACTTCTACGGCTATTTGAATGGTGTAAAATTAATTGAAGTTCAATTAAAGACAACGAACTGTTGATGCTAATTTATACATCTTATACCTTTAAACGACCAATTCTTGTATATTAATATATATACTTACTAGCTGACCCGGCAAACGTTGTGTTGCCTTGAATAAGATTTCTAGGGAAATTCTACTGTAGAAAAAAAACCTCATTTAACCACATAATACCTCATTATTAACAAAAAAAAATATCCAAAAAATAAAAATAAAAAATAAATGTTTGGGGTGGACAACCCTTTTCACTTAGGGGTATGAAAAATAGATAGTAGCCGATTCTCAGACCTACTGAACATACTATTGATACACAAATAAAACCAAAAAAACATGGCTGAAAAATGTATAGTATTGTATAGCTCTCAAATTATATATTAAGTGTATAATCTATGATGTATAGTGAGTAAGTAAGACAGGAGACCGGCTTCGTCCTCATCCCTACTACGTGATGTTTGCTGAATGAGTGGTGACACCTGGCGGGGATAGCTGATCAATTGATAGTTGATCAGTAGTCGACCGGCGAGGGCGGGAGATCAAATTCAATTTAAAAAAAATCATAATTAAAGGAACTTGAAATTATAAACTCTGAATAAGAATTTATCGTACTACAATTATAAAATTTGATTGCCATCTTGCAACCTTATTGCAGATCTGTGCATAGAAAAAAAAATATTAATCGGGGTGGAAAAATAGGGGTTGATCATATAAGAGTGAAAATTGAGAGTTATATGATTTTTTTTTATTTTAAGTCATAACAAAATAAAATAAAAAACTTGCCAAAAAAATTAAAGTTTATAATTAACAAATAAAAAATAGCGGTTGATCATAGAGGGATGAAAAATTGAGAGTAACATCAGATTTTTTATTTTAATTCATGACGAATTAAAAATAAAAATTAAAATCTTGCCAAAAAAATTAAAGTTTATAATTAACAAATAAAAAATAGGGTTGGTCATAGAGGGGTGAAAATTTCAGAGTAATATGATTTTTTTTATTCTACGTCATGACAAAATAAAAACAAAATTCTCGCAAAAATTTTAAATTTTTTAATTAGCAAATAAAAAATAAGGGTTGATCGTAGAGAGGTGAAAATTTAGGGTTGTATGTATTTTTGTATGCTGTATCATAAAAAAATAGAAATTAAAAATTTTGTCTAAAACATAAATAAAAAAATTTAGGGGTGGACTACCCCTAACATTTAGGGGGATGAAAAATAGATGTTGGCCGATTCTCATAGATACCAGATAAGCACAAAAAATTTCATCAAAATCAGTCAAGCCGTTTCGGAGGAGTATGGCAACGAAAACTGTGACACGAGAATTTTATATATTAGATATAATCTGAATCTCGACAACGGCTTCAGCGATTTTCATAAAATTTAGTATACAGGGGATTTCGGGGGCGATAAATCGATCTAGCTACGATTTATTTTCAGAAAATGTTGTTTTACTCGTGTTTTCAATAATCATCTATTCCCGACATCTATTGGCGAATAATAATACTATTTTTCTTAATTGAGGGCAACTAACCGCTTTAAAGACACAACAGGAGGGCGTTATCAAAAAATAATAATCTAGTATACATAAAATTGGAGTGTCTGTTTGTAATATTGAAATAACCGCTTTTTACTACATGCACGCATATACGGTACATACACCAAAATAACATTTTTTACCATTTTTGTCTGTCTGTCTGTTTGTTCCGGCTGATCTCTGGAACGGCTCGACCGATTTTGACGAGACTTCACTGATAGGTAGCTGATGATATAAGGAGTAACTTAGGCTACTTTATTTAGACTAGCTTCGCCCCGCGGCGTCACCCGGTCACGTCACGGTAACATCGCGGGACTCAGCTATCAATAATAAAATTTAATGATTCCGAAGCGAAGCGAGGGCGGGTCGCTAGTACCAAATAGAATTCAACTTTAATTACAAAGATAAATGTCTCGTATTTAAACGAACTGTCACTCAAACCAAATAGCTTGTTATCCTTCGATCTGCATAATATTATTTTACACGTATATTCATGTAACCTCTATACGATTAATCTTAAAAGAGGTTAATATGTTATAAAGATGACATAAATAGAATTTAGAATATTGAAAGATTAGAACCTTAGAAATATAAAAGCATTTTTGAAATATAAAACTATAAAAACGATATAGAAAACGGTGGTGAAGCAATAGCTTTAAATGTTGTTTCTCTTTATAAGCGCAACTCAGTTTGTGTTATAGTTTTACGAAGCTAAGCTGTATTATGATATAAATAAATAAATAAATACATTATATTCATATGGCTATGTAGCATACTGGCCAACTGACTGGGTTAGTGACCAAAAACATACAGATAAACACGATTCCGTCTGCGAAAAATAGTTCTCATGTCTCTTTTTATAGCGAAATTGATCGTATTTAACATAATTCGACTCTTAATTACCTTAGTAAAATACGAGGGCGGAAAGCGGCTACGTAATTGATTAATTATTGTTTGAAAATGAACAGATAATTAATGTAACAATAAAACTAAATTGACAACGGGTTAGCTGAGAGCTCTTCTGTCTAATTACGCGAATAAAGAGTGCTCACTTTTAGAAGAGCTCTGTGGAATTGTTCGAGAAGATTCCATTGAAAAATCCGCTGTTATGGCAGAATTTATCGTTACTAATGGGAACCGATGCCCTTATCCACGGTGTTCCAGATATTAGTATTTTAATATTTTTTATTTGTTTATTTATTTATTAGATGGATGGACAACCTCACAGCCCACTTGATTTTAAGTGGTTACAGGAGCCCATAGACATCTACAACATAAATGCGCCACACACCTTGAGATATAAGTTCTAAGGTCTCAGTATAGTTACAACGGCTGTCCTACCCTTCAAACCGAAACGCATTACTGCTTCACGGCAGAAATAGGCAGAGTGGTGGTACCTACCCGCCCGGTCTCACAAGAAGTCCTACCATCAGTAATTACGCAAATTATAATTTTACGGGTTTGATTTTTAATACACGATGCTATTCCTTCACCGTGGAAGTCAATCGTGAACATTTGTTGAGTACGTATTTCATTCGAACACCGGTGCATCGCTCAACACGAATGCACCGGACGTCTTATCTTTTAGGCCATGACGACTTGAGACTTATTTTTCACCTTTAAGTTATAATTTTTGGAGTACATTTTCTTAAGGCCTTGACATCTTTATTTTAACATTGTCTACATTTCTCTCTCTCTCTTTCTCTCTGCGTACCAAACACGTTACTAGTATTATAACTCTCTAAAACAAACCACCGACAAAACCTATAAATCTAAATCATATAAGCCACTGAGGTTTGTACGTGCAATTTCGTGGCTTGCGCTGAGACGGAAGACTTCAATTTTGCATAAAATCCAAAGATCTTTTTAGTAGAATTTAAGGTTGATTCATAATAATTTATTACCATTGCACCGCCCGCCACCGGAGTAGAGTTCATCCATGCTACCTGGAGCCACTGTGTTCATCCACAGTGCGCTTCCAGAGATCTTTTTTGCCACGTACCATCCAGCTTTGTAATAAGCTCCCCTCCACCGTGCTTCCCGAGCGCTATGACATGTCCTTCTTCAAACGAGGCTCGTGGAGAGTACTTAACGGTAGGCAGCGGCTTGGCTCTGCTCCTGGCATTGCTGAAATCCATGGACGACGGTAATCACTCACCATCGGGTGAGTCGTGAGCTTGTCCACCCACCAAGCCAAAAAGAACTTTTTTAAGAAGCGCTTATCTGTCCGTTTGTGATTTGGAATAGTGAAATAAATGTTAAATAAACATTTTACATGATGCATTTTAATAAGCTATCGGTTCTGGGAACACACAATCAAAGCAAGAACAATAACGTCCAGATATCTCGGATACTATCAATCATTATACTTTTGACACAAAGCAAACTATCAATCGACAAGGCAATTAAAATTATTATAAGTATTTTTCTATGCATTTATGTTTGTGGTACTGTTTCCCTGAACGTGGAAATACCACCGCCCTGTCTATTTCTGCCGTGAAGCTGTAATGCGTTTCAGTTTGAAAGGTGGGGCAGCCGTTGTAACTATACTGAGACCTAAGACCTTAAATCTCAAGGTGGATGGCGCATTTACGTTGTAGATGTCTATTACACCACTCAACACCAGGTGGGTAGTGAGCTCGTCCACCCATCTAAGCAAAAAAAAAGATGGTCTTTAAAAAAAACAGAATATCTATCAACATTCTACATAAAGATGTCTACTGTTAAAAATAGGTGTCCAGAAACCATTGGTTCTCAAAGTTAATCACGTTGAGCGAGCCAGTTTATTCCTTCGATCGAAGTTTACGATAAAAATTATAACAAGGCCAGTGGTAATCATGACTAAACCGGCGTCTGAGCTGCGACAAGCGCCGGCGCTACACAAAATTAGCCTCGGGAGAGCGATGTATCGTTACAAACTGTGTTTGGTCATTCAAAGCTCTGTTAATGTTTAACTGGTGCTACACACGGACTTTAAGTTTGGCTTACACTATCAAAATCCATAGTTCAGCTGAAAAAGCTTGAGAATATCAAACTGTAACGCTTCATCAAGTGTAGGTTAGTAAAATGTTAACTTGTTTTTTTATTGCCCTTGTAAGCAGACGAGCATACGGCCTACCTGATGGTGATTGGTTACCGTCGCCCATGGACTTCAGCAATGCCAGGGGCAGAGCCAAGCCGCTGCCTACCGCTTAATACTCTCCACAAGCCTCGTTTGAAGAAGGATATGTCATAGCACTCGGGAAACATTGTGGAGGGAGCTCATTCCATAGCCGGATGGTACGTGGCCAAAAAGTATCTCTGGAAACGCACTGTGGATGATCGCAATGGCTCCGAGTAGTATGGATGAGCTCTACTCCGGTGGTGGGCGGTGCGATGGTAAAAATGGGGGAAAAACGAGATGATGGTATCAAAGTTTTGAGTTAGTGAGCTCAACATTGCTATATAGAAAAGTTGAAAAAAATACTGTATTACAACAATAGATGGCAGCACATGTATTATTTATGTGTGAGATCAAATCGGTCAATTTCTTTAATTTGTGAAAATGTATATGACGCAGAGGCCGGTTCCATGGTGTTTTAAAAATTGTGACCTTAGCATTGCTGACGGCATTCTGTTCATAATTATCATTGCCTTCCATAGTGCTACATATAGCAATTAAGACTCACTTTTCCAATGAATTCCATTTATTCCATTTCAAGTGTACAACGCTAACAACAGAGAGCTCCGCTTCGGTCGGCTGTTCGAGTCTGAATGTTTTGTGCGACAATAGTGACTCGTATTTATGGTGAGAAGTGGGAGTAACTTAGTCATGAATTCTCTTGAATACCGTCTTAAATAGTTGTTGACATGCGTAACATTAAGGAAACAGTTAACTTTGACAATTTTTAGTTGACTAAATAGTGACGTTGCGCTGACATAGATAATGTCACTGTCATTGTTACAAGGGATTTGTTTATATGCTATTGTATATTATGTGATATTTGAACTTCAATGGTAACCTGAAATCGCACATCGGAGCTTCTTAAGTTTAACTTTATTGTCTATTGGGGTCATGTTAAACCCGGTGCGATATGTCTACGGGACCTCAAGGACGTTATAACCTATTTTGACATTATTTTTTTTATTTTTTTTATTACCCTTGTAGGCAGACGAGCATACGGCCCACTTGATGGTGAGTGGTTACCGTCGCCCATGGACTTCAGCAATGCCAAGGGCAGAGCCAAGCCGCTACCTACCGCTAAATTGACGTCAATGTCTCAATTACAATAGCTTGATTGATTTGTCGTAGAAATAAACAGGACAGTGCTACCTCTCCTATTCGGCAGTGTGTCGTGCAAGAAAAGTAAAAAATAATTACGTACGCTTCATTATATACTTTGTTTACGCACGTTTCACGAGCGAAACGTTAAAATTGAAATGAAAGAAAGCTATCTGTATTTTATTACTGACTAGCTGAGTCCCGCGATGCTACCAGCGGTTATTGTCGTACCGCGGGTGACGCTGTGGGGCCAAGCTAGTCTAAAAATAGTAGCCCAAGTTACTCATCAGTAACATATTACCTATCCTATATTTTACTTTTAATGAAGGATTTTGTAAATTTTTAGGAATCACAAATTTTAAAAAACTTAATCAATTTATGACAAATGAAGACTTGTATGATGTATTAATATTTTATTTTCTGTGTTTAGTTATACAATAATTAAATGCCTTAACTTTAACAACATATAAGTTTAGGGGCATCCGCTACAAGATGTCGCTAGTTTCCATAGAGAAAAAGATAATTGGCTTACAGTATGGCAGTTTCAAGGTCCTGCCTACGGGTGCGATAGCATTACGCATTACAAATGTACTCTACAATGTGTACAATGAGAACAGAAAGAGTAAATCCAATGAAAAGCCTTTCTGAATCTGGAAACTTTTCAGCGTGTTACGTAACTTCGTTCGTCTTCAGCCTGAATTCGAGATAGTTAGGTCGAAATCCGGGTAAATCTGCAGACTGTTGTTGATAAGAAAGCCCCTATTCTCTGGGGGTCTCCTGAAATTCGCCGTGTGTTTCGATACTTGCGAGGAATACTGATTGTAGAGACAGTAATGTAGAGCGTCGGTACGGACCGTGTTTTTTGGAAGCTGCGTCATTTCAGGACGAGTAGGTTGTTTGTATTTTTATCTGATTTCGTTCACTACACTTTCGGTGATACAACTTAATAAGTAAGTTTAAGTAATGAAGTAATGCGTTTCGGCTTGAAGGGTGGGGCAGTCGTTGTAACTATACTGAGACCTTAGAACTCATATCCCAAGGTGGGTGGCGCATATACGTTGTTGATGTCTATGGGCTCCAGTAACCACTTGACACCAGGTGGGCTGTGAGCTCGTCCACCCATCTAAGCAATAAAAAAATCATACTAAAAGTACAACGTAAATTGAAAAAATGAGCCTCCCGTCTTAGTTGAGGTTACAAATTTTGAGTTTTATATGTATAACTGTTTCACTCAGTGGTCAAAATTAGACTATAATCACAGCTCTCAAGATTGAAAATCGTTAACGATATTATTTATAGGTCTTTGAACCTGTGAACCTTTATATTTATTTACCTTTATAAGGTATAATTAACCTTTATAAGGTTAATTTCCATTTGTATTTGTACTATACCTTTAAGAAATAAATTATTATTTTTTTTTTTTATTTTTTTTTTACTTTCTCAGCTTGTGCTGGTAGTACTTTAGTGACATTTACGGACTCGGTCAAGTAAATGTCACGGTTCCTTGGGGTTGGCTAACTATTGCATTATGTGGTTGATCATATTCTATTTGCAGAAACTTTCGTACGATTCTGCACGTGTTTAATATAGCAGCTTTTTGAAGAAGTATGTAGGTGTTAGGTTTCA
The DNA here is from genome assembly GCF_030267445.1 of Bombyx mandarina. Classification (NCBI taxonomy): domain Eukaryota; kingdom Metazoa; phylum Arthropoda; class Insecta; order Lepidoptera; family Bombycidae; genus Bombyx; species Bombyx mandarina. Next base: position 12,056,770 of record NC_143214.1, on the reverse strand, counting down.
GGCCAAGGAGCTTCAAACCATGATGTATATGTTTTGGAGGGATAATGTATATTATTATTATTATTTATTTATTTATATTTATTTAAAATCTTATTAATTACATATTATTATTATTGTTATTCTTGTAAATACGGAGAAAAAGCTAACAGCTTCTACACGATTCCATGGTAATAACACTAAAGCTTTTGAATCTACTGAGCAAAAAAAAAGATAATCTGTTTACAAACAGACGACAAATAGCACAAAAACGGTATTTGTATTTACCTATTTATAATTACTAGAGGTCCCGCAGTAGTCGAAATTCGACTATAATTAATTGGAATTGTAAGTTTGTACACTATTATGATTGTATTTTATATTTCTATAATCACAAATTTCGCCAAGACTACACTATAAAAAATATTAACAAAGACAAACAATATTTAATCTATTCTCAATTTGACAACAGACGTCATGAACAAAAGTTTGACAATAAATAGTATGCATGCATGTGTTGTTACATTACACACATTACATACATGGTATGTAGTGTGTGTGATGTTTTCTTGATTGATTTAATGTATCATTTATGCATTATTTAAAAAAAAATATTAGCATTGTGCACTTCTTCTCTATATTCTCTATAAGTGTGGGAAATTTCATACTCCTCCGACCGCGCAATTTTCGTAAAAAGGGATACAAAGTTTTTGTTTCACGTATGTAGATATAGAAAGCTAAAAAACAGTGCGCTTGTTCTGACGCAGTCTGGTAAATACATGTATTCGCCGGCATCTATTATCAGAGGGTGGTGTCAACTAGTGTCCCATTACAGTATACGATGTCTGACACAGCTATCCTTGTGTCAATTCACATACAGCTGAGTTGCGAAGCGTGTGACGCGTGCGGAATAAATTATTAGCTTTCATAGATTGGTTCATTATCTGAGGCTATCGCTTTTATTGTTCTATTAATTGGTTAGCGTTGTTAAATAGCGCCTTGTAAGAATAGCACAGGGCAGTCCTCCGGGACAGTCTACATTTGGAGACGGGTCCGTAGACACGGCGTTATCTTTCTACTGCTTACACGCGTGCTAGTGGGACATGCGTTCAGAAAACAGTAACTATACTGAGACCCTTAGAACTTATATCTCAAGGTGGGTGGCGCATTTACGTTGTAGATGTCTATGGGCTCCAGTAACCATTTAACATCGGGTGGGCTGTGAGCTCGTCCACCCATCTAAGCAATAAAAAAAAAAAACAGCAGAGTTCATTTATGAGAGTTCATCAAGATTATTGTTGTTCTTTTACCTTACTTATTCACTGTTAGCCTACGTTAAGACGGGTAGGTAAGCTCACGGGCTCAATCTGTAAGAATTTGCTAACACTGGCCCTAGCAAGATCAGTGCTTCGCTATATCTACGACGGAATCGCGACCCACTGAAAAGATCCAGCGAGAAACTCAGTGGGCTGTGTGTATTTTTGTAACATAGACGTTTGAACGACATGCCCCTACCTCTAAATCGGCAACCAGTCAACGGACATCACGTGTCAATTGTATTTTCGTATTGTATTTTCATGTACGTCTCCATTTTTCAAGGGTGGGGCAGCCGTTGTAACTATACTTGAGACCTTAGAACTTATATCTCAAGTTGGGTTGCGCATTTGCGTTGTAGATGTCTAAGGGCTCCAGTAACCACTTAACACCGGGTGGGCTGTGAGCTCGTCCACCCACCCACCTAAGCAATAAAATAATATCAAATACGCATATTATAATTTTTGGGGATTTAATTTTTACTACGCGATGTTTTAGGTATGTATTTCATTAGAAAATTTATCCCCTGTCTACGGGGGCACAGTGGTATCGGTCAATACGCACATGGCTTATTTTTTAAGCCACCATGACTTCTATAGCTTCGCGTGTATTAGCTTGTATCTTAGCGTTTTCTCCGAGTGTGCGTGTCAATGTTTTACGACTCCTAGACATAGTAGGTATAGACAGATGGAGAAAGATCGTGCGAAAGAAAGTTACACAAAAGGTTGATCACGACCCTCAGGATTGAGGAACATGACGCAAGAATTAGGAGGAGTAGACATAGAAAAGAAAAAGAGAGAGATATACTTTATTGCACACCAAAACACAATTGACATTAAAAAAAAAATAGTCAAAAAGCAGATACGGTTGTACAATAGGCGATCTTATCGCTAAAATCTAAAGCTAGCAAACCCGTAGTACTGCGTAACGGTTTAAAATTGCATTTTTTTTATTGTCATTACATAATTTCAAACGAGTCAAATATGTTAGTTTTTTCACTAACGACTTAAGTGTTATTCGGTCGATAATTCAATATTGTCCTGACTTTATCTTAAGTTTAATGTCCAAACAGCACACATTGGAACCGAATCAGTTTTAATCCCAATGGAACAGTGTCCGAGTTCTATCCCAGATATTATGCTAACGTTAACACCGAATCCGTTAAGCTGGATAAATTTAAATTTATGTAAAATCGCATTGCAAAGTGTGTGGATAATAGTCGGACGGACGAGACAGCCCTAGACGGTTGGGCAGTCTCGTTAGCATAATGATAACGTTTATAAACTAAACATTGTGTGGTTGCTAGTTTGGAAGGAGTTTTCGTAGAAGAGAGTACGTGTAGATTTGGAAATTTAAGTCGTCGTGGCCTAAAGAATAAGACGTTCGGTGCATTCGTATCTAACGATGCACCGGTGTTCGAATCCCGGTGGCGGGTACTAATTTTTCTAATGAAATACGTACTTAATAAATGTTCACGATTGACTTCCACGGTGAAGGAATAACATCGTGTAATAAAAATCAAACTCGCAAAATTATAATTTGCGTAATTACTGGTGGTAGGGCCTTTTGAGAGTCCGCACGGGTAGGTACTGCCTATTTTTGCCCTGAAGCAGTAACGCGTTTCGGCTTGAAGGGTGGGGCAGCCGTTGTAACTATACTGAGACCTTAGAACTCATATCTCATATCAGGCGGCATTTACGTTGTAGATGTTTATGGGCTCCAGTAACCACTTAAAATCAGGTGGGCCGTGAGCTCGTCTACCAATATAAGTAAAAAAAAAATAGAAGCGGAGGTTTTTGTGAAAGTGGTAACCGATAATGGACTTGCACTGCTGGAGTTCCTAATGAGCGATGTTGACACACGCCATCACATAAGTCGTATGCATAGTTACCGTCGAAGGAAATGAAAGTACGGAGAAATCATAGTTAAGTCTAGTCCATTTGGTCATTAGAAATATGCATAGTCACCTACTAAGTTTCACGTTGACACAATTAAGATGGTCGTGAACATTGGATAATTGGAAAATTCTATACAACTAGTGGTCCCGCAGTAGTCGAAATTCGACTATAATTAAATGAAATTATAAGTTTGAACAATATTATGGTTATATTGTCAAAGACTATTATACTTCTATAATCACAGATTTCGCTAAGACTACATTATAGAAAAATAATATTAAAGATAAACAACATTAACCTATTTTCAATTTGACCACAGACTTTAAGCATTAACTAAAGTTTGACAATAACAAAGAGTATATATACATATGTGTGTGTGTCAAATACATGGCAGTGTGTGTAATGTTTTCTTTATTGATTTAATGTATCTTTGATTCATTATTTTTTAAAAAATATTAGCATTTTGCACTCCTCTATATTCTCTATAAGTGTGGAAAATTTCATACCCTTCCGTCCGTGCAATTTTCGTAAAAAGGGATACAAAGTTTTTTCTTCACGTATTAATATATAGATAAGACAGCGTATGATTATTTTTTATTGATTTTATAGGCAGACGAGTATACTGCCTACCTGATGATAATTAGTCGCTTATGGTTATTAGCAATGCCAGGGGTCCAACCATTCCGCTTTCTAGTGAAAATAAGATATCCTCTCTTCATATCCCATCGTATGAACATCAGAGCGTATAAAAACAAATTAAAAAACTTACATTAATTTAATGACAAACATCTGTTTTTATTTCGTCAAAATTCACTTCGCAAAACCCGAGGGATAATTTTCAGGGGTGTTTGAAAGTTGAATGGGCTTTTAGCGAGCTTGAGTTGAGTTTTAAATACTTTAGACTGGTTATAAAATTTTCGATGTACGTTTTTATTGTTTTATTGGGCATTGGGTAGGTAACACTACCCTGCCTATTTCTGCCGTGAAGCAGTAATGCGTTTCGGCTTAAAGGGTGGGGCAGCCGTTGTAGCTATACTTGAGACCTTAGAACTCATATCTCAAGATGGGTGGCGGCATTTACGCTGTAGACGTCTATGGGCTTCGATAACCACTTAACACCAGATGGACTCTGAGCTCGTCCATCCATCTAAGCAATAAAAAAATGCAAAAAATTTAATTCACCGTTTTATTATACAATTGAAAAAAACATATTGCTTCATGTCTTAACGCTTTTGTTATATGGACTTCGGTACCACTTAATACTAGATAGGGCGTGAGCTTTTACGTCTATTTATGCAATAAGCTCCACCCAGTCTGTAAAGTCGTAGAATTATTTTGTGGCTTTCCGCCTACCCTCATATTTCAGTAATAATGCAATGGAACGTGATGTATCGGTGTGGGTATCAACACATATCTTGTTGTATTTCTCTTCGCTCAACATCAGATTTTTTAATATTTTTTATTACATAGATTGGTGGACGAGTTCACAGCCCACCTGGTGTTAAGTGGTTAGCGGAGCTCATAGATATCTATAACGTAAATGCCGCCACCCACCTTGAGATATGAGTTCTAAGGTCTCAAGTATAGTTACAACGGCTGCCCCAGAAATAGGTGGGGTGGTGGTACCTACCCGCGCGGACTCAAAAGAGCTCCTACCACAGGTTAAAAAAATTAACTGTTAACTCGACTACTCATCTAAACTTATTAAAAGCTACACTCTAAATAGATGAAATATTAAATGGGGTTTTTGATTTTATTTGAAATCGCGAAAGAAGTTCAGAACGTAATCCTTGTGCGACTACTTTTGAATACATTTTTCTTTGATTGGTATTCGAAAAGTTTTCAGTTCGCCCCGGACTTATCTGATAAATCGCTTTAAGCTCGTTCAAACTTTCAAATCTACAAACACTAATTTAAAGGCTAACTTACAAATGGCTGTCGAGAACTAGTTGAGTTTACTCAATCATTAACTCTCGAATACATTACAGCTTAAATAGCTTTAAAAGCTTACTGCGAATTTGCATGAACTTTATAAATTAAAACTACAAGTTTGTTATAGTTTAGTTGCATAAATAATCGTATTGAACTCGATATTAAATCTAGAATATGCAACATTTATTTATTGCATATATGGATAAACGAACCTACTGTCCATTCGGTGTTAAGTGATTATCGAGGCATATAGACATCACAACTTCAATTCTACCACCCACCTTGAGACGTACATATAATATTTAATTGTACATATTACATAAAACTATTGCCACACCTCAAACCAAGGAACATGATTGCTGCGAGAAATAGGCAGGGTGGTGGTACGTACCCGCGCCGGATCATAATACCTTCTATCATTAGTAAATCTTAATAAAAGGCGACATCGGGAAGTATATGATATATTTTGAAAGCAATCATTACTACCTTCACCTATGTTTTTTTTTTATTGCCCTTGTAGGCAGACGAGCATACGGCCCACCTGATGGTGAGTGGTTACCGTCGCCCATGGACTTCAGCAATGCCAGGGGCAGAGCCAAGCCGCTGCCTACCACTATGATGGAGGAGGGAAGCATCAAAAAACTCTTTATCACGTCTGGTATAATTCTGAGCCGAAATAAATGAGGACCACGAAAACTGTGCAATCTTCGAAACTTTAGTAATAATCTAATGAATGACAATAAAAAAAAAACAAAATGTGTGCAATTCACACGTGGTAGAAGTGAAACCTTCCAAAATTAAAATACAACTATCCTAAACGTCTTAAGTATATGTAAAATTTTGTCATTAGTAAATAATTGTAAGGTAGCGCCCTCTGTGAATTGATATTTTAATTTCACGTATAATCCTAAATTAAAATTCACTACAAGAGCTTTCATACACCCGTTAGTATTAAAAAATCTCACAGATGGCGCTGTATTAAATAGTATGTATATTTCTGTCTCATTCTTTGCTGGCTTCATCCTACACATTTTTGTATTTGTGTCTCTTATCTGTCGTTTTTTCCGTTGCATCCGGTTTGAAATCACAACGATTCTAAAGAAGTTTTCACTTCAAAACGCGTAAAAGTAGCTTTAATTAACCTTAAATCTATCTATCTATCTATATAAATAAAAATGAATTGCTGTTCGTTAGTCTCGCTAAAACTCGAGAACGGCTCGACCGATTTGGCTAATTTTGGTCATGAATTATTTGTGGAAGTGTCAGAAAAGGTTTAAAAGGTAGATAAATATGAAAATGCTCGGAATTAAATAAAAATAACAATTTTGTTTTTCCTTTGATGTGTCTCCCGTCGGACGGATTCCTTTTGTTTGTTTTAAGTTTATTGTATACTAGCGGCACGCCCCGGCTTCGCTTGGGAAATAGCGCACCCGATATAAAGAATTTTAGGTATTTTTTTTACACGTTTGGTTACATTATTGGAGTTTCAGTAAGGATCCCTGATTTTTTTGAAAATATAATAAATATAGCCTATGTCACCCGGGTATACCGTAGCTTTCCAACAGTGAAATAATTTTTTAAATCGGTTCAGTAGTTGCGAAGCCTATTCAATACAAACAAACAAACAAATATTTCCTCTTTATAATATTAGTGTAGAAGTATAGACAAAAGTTTAGGTCTTTTATTTATCGATTAAGGCACTACGAAGTCTGCCGGATCAGCTAGTCGCTATATAAATACGAATTCAACGTTATTTAGATAGAAGATTAGGCTTTTTCAAGCGAATCAGCCCATCATCTTGTTTCCGCCGAACGCAATTTAGTATTTTGCGTTACACAGAGATTGCCTCAAAGGTTTTCCGTCAAAGCAAATAGGTTTCCTTTCTCGATGGCTTTGAAACGGTCTGAAGTTTCCACCGGATCGATTGAACGGTTATTGGCAGTAGCTTCTCCGTGTGCGGGTGCAGCCGGTCGTGAGAGGACCTCCATTCGAACCGGTCATTTGTGAATCCTTTTTACGTACACCTGATGTTTAGATTTTTTTGGTTTGAATTCGGTCTTTGTCGTCGATATTTATGTTTTTTTTTTCACTATTTATGGTCAGGCGTGCTCATGTTCCCCTGCATTAAGAAGTCGAGAAAATATTTGGTCCCAAAAGGTTCCAACATTGGTAGCTGCCCTTTTATTCCCGTTTTTTTTATTGCCGTATAGGCAGACTCACATACGGCCCACCTGATGGTGAGTAATTACCGTCGCATATGGACGTCAGCAATGCCAGGAACAGAGCCTAGGCGCTGCCTATAGTTTAATAATCTCCACAAGCCTTGTTTGAAGAACATGTCATAGCACTCGGGAAACACCGTGGAGCTCATTCCATAGCCAGATGGTACGTGGCAAAAAAGACCTCTGGAAACGCATTGTCGATGAACGCAGCGGTTCCAGATGATATGGATGAACTCTGCTCCGATGGCGGGAGGTGCGATGATAAAAATCGCATCAAAAATCGATGCGGTGGGCTGTGAAGTCGTCCATCAATCTATGCAATAAAAAATATTAAAAAATCTCATTCCCAAGCCGTGGCAAAATGGTTTTAGAGCACGTTTTTTTGTATTAGAAATTTTCGCATAGGCTAAAAGACCTTATAGTTTGCCTTATAGTAAGTTAAGAAGTGTCCAAAGTCTCATAGGTGGATGTAGATGTCCAATGTCTTTATACCGATGCGGTTTTACTGTCATTCGGATCCTGAAAGCAACATCAGTACCTTCGACCTTGTCGGATGGCTCAAGTTCGCTGAAAGAGCAATAGAGAGGACTATTTGGGCTTTCTCTTCATCGAATCAGGTATTAGGAGAATCGCAGGAAAACCATGATATCAAACATAGCCCAAAGCATTGCGAGATCAAAGTGGCAGGTCACATTGCTCGTAGATAAAGGTATGTGTAGACGAAAAATGGATCGAAACACTCCAACTATATCTTCCATTCACAACTTAGCTCTGAAACACAAATTGGTATCTTATAGACCGAAGGTTTGCGAGGCTAAAGTGGCAGTGGGCAAGTCATATTGCTAGTCGTTAAAAATAAACTTAGGCCAAAAATACTTAACTACTGGTGCTAGGACCTTTTGTGAGTCCGCACGGGTAGGTTCCACCACCCTGCCTATTTCAGCCATGAAGCAGTAATGCGTTTCGGTTTGAAGGGTGGGGCAGCCGTTGTAACCATACTAAGACCTTAGAACTCGTATTTCAAGGTGGGTGGCGCTTTTACGTTGTAGATGTCTATGGGCTCCAGTAACCACTTAAAACCAGGTGCCCACCTGGTGCCCACCTGTGAGCTCTTATCTAAGCAATAAAAGATAAATAAAAGTTTAAAAAAACTAACAAAATACGCTCATCATGCACCCCACGTTTTTTTTACAATAAAATATTTTTTTCTTACACTATTTTTAAATCAAATTTATTAAAATTTATTTCTTTTTATTAGTTTGATTTTCTGTAAAATTTTAAACTATTATTTATTTTTCACTTTTTAGTTGAATTTCAATTTTTTTTTTTTTTAATTGGATTGTCAGCGGTTCTTAATAAGTATCCGAATTTCGAGTTAATCCGACGTTTTGAAGGGGTCAAACATATGTTCAAAGATTCCGTTACAAACATACCTACATACGTCTGAAGCTAATAAATAATAATAAAAAAGCGTATTAAAATAGAGCCCTCCTCTTCGATTGAAAACTTACCTCTGAAACATAAATTAGTATCTTAGTATATTATTATACAGATATTTGAAGAGCGTCCCACACTCTCAGGCTTGTGACATAATGAGTGTTTGATATTACTAGCTTCTGTATAGTCCCTTTATAACGTAGGGATGTATGTGCATTTCTCTTTTATGGAGCCATTTCGGTTACGCAATAATTTCTTGTGTTACGCCGTGTTAGTTTGAGAAATTGCGTGAATAACATGAGGCCTTTTGACGTAGAATGGCGTGGAATAATTAAAGTTTGTTTTGATAATTTAAGGGTACGACTAGTCAGACACACAACTATGGATTTGAACGTATAAGCTATAGTAACATTTCAATTTTTTTTTTTTTTTTTTTTTTTATTGCTTAGATACGGCTTGATATTTTTGCGGCTACGATTAATAGCACTGTTATTTGAGATAACATTATTAAAAAAATCACTGTAAAATTGTGAAAATGCGATCACAGTACCTAAAAATGGGACCAAGGGTGTCAAATTTTTAACTTTTCCGAAAAATGTCTATCATCGCTTGACTAAGTGACATAGATTTTTTTCATATTTTTTTTCATAACTGGTATACCTTGGCCTCTCGCCCGGCACCAGGTTATCGTTGAGTTTTGGGACACCCTGTATAATCTCAAAACTTATTAATCTTACAGGAGATTATTTTAAAGATTTACCATGTGGTGTTTTTAATATTGATCATCTTTGCAACATTTAGTTTTTATTTTTTACCAGATGCATTATCTGTCTTTTAAAGTAAGATAAAATTATTTATTAATTTTGTTAATAGTAGTAAAAATATAGGAAAAAAAAAATAAAAAAAAAATTAAAACTAAACTACGCTCTTTTGACAGTATTTATGAGAAAAATACTGGTGATACCAAATGATTCCGCATATTAACTCAATTTCGAATATTTTTGGTACACTTTTAATGCGAAAAGACGATTTATGTGATATATTTAAATTACGTTTTGAATGAAACGACACAAGGAAGGTCCTTCCATAGAGCGGTTGAAATTGTTCGGTACCCGATATATCGAATGTTATGTTTGGAATATACGATGAAAATATCGTTTTGCGATTCAGGCATCTATCAGATATCTTCTGGTCTATCATAGCTACTTCCCCAACGTAATTGACTTGAAAGGATAATGAGCACATAGCTCAACTGATGGCGAGCGAATACCTTCAGATTCATAGCAATTAATAATAAAATTTGTTTTTTTTATTGCATAGAGGGTGGACGAGCTCACAGCCCACGTGGTGTTAAGTGGTTACTGGAGCCCATAGACATTAACAACGTAAATTCCGCCATCCACCTTGAGATATGAGTTCTAAGGTCTCAGTATAGTTACAACGGCTGACCCGCCCTTCAAACCGAAACGCATTACTGCTTCACGGCAGAAATGGGCAGGGTGGTGGTTCCTACCCGTGCGGACTCATAAGAGGTCCTACCACCAATAATTACGAAAATTATAATTTTGTGGGTTTGGTTTTTATTGCACGATGTTATTCCTCCACCGCGGAAGTCAATCGTGAACATTTCTTATATTTCATTAGGAAAATTGGTACCCGCCAGCGGGATTCGAACACCGGTGCATCGCTACATACGAATGCACCGGACGTCTTATCCTTTAGGCCACGACGACTCCTGAGTAATGACTTCATGTCTGAACCAACTGACAACTTCCGAATACTGCCATTCTTCATTTCGTCTGTCAAATGCTCCGGGAGAGTAGCTAGCCTGTATGGATTAAGGAAGGGAGCTATATACTGGTAAAACCAGCACCCTTGGGGACTCTTCATAATAACTAGAAGTGTAAACGCGTCTTAGTTAGATTCTTAAAGCACTCGCGAAGACGGTTGCATTGTGATTATGAAGAACGGCATAAGAATGGGAAAGAACACAACAGTCAGGATATCACCGAATCGGAAACCAGACCAATTCAATACGGAACTTACACGAATGGTCATATTGCGGAAGTTCGAAGATTAATGGCCATCACAGATTTTGCAGACATTCGATTTTGTACAGAATATTTCATGGGCTATAAGGGAACAAATACCAGAATAGATATCACGGAGGATGTACTGGCGGTTTGAGATGGATTTACAAGAAGCATTATTGGTGGTAGGACTCCTTGTGAGGCCGCACAGGTAGGTACCACCGCCCCGCCTATTTCTGCCGTGAAGCAGTAATGCGTTTCGGTTTGAAGGGTGGGGTAGCCGTTGTAACTATACTGAGACCTTAGAACTTATATCTCAAGGTGGGTAGCGCCTTTACGTTGTAGATGTCAATGGGCTCCAGTAACCACTTAAACCAGGTGGGCTGTGAGCTCGTCCACTCATCTAAAAAATAAAAATAAATAAAAAAATGATTTGGATTGGTCATGTTTAGATCACGTAGGTCGCAGAACTGGCTGGCATAGTTGCAAAACATTTGCGCCGTTTTGAAACTGTGAGGTTAAGGTTTCAGTGATGGCAATACTGATTACATGAATGGTTTCCATTTTTAAATTAGAAAACGGTTTCTCGATATAAATGTGGACCGGGATAAGAAAACACTTTGAAAGCAATAAAAGGAACATCGACACATCTAAGCACAGTTCAAAGTTAGTACCTAAGAATCGAATAGACGAGATAGTGAACAGTGCAAATACTAATAAAAAATACACCGCAACCAAAAAGTTACAATGTTTTTCGTGAAAATAAACAATAAAAACCTTTCATTATAACACAATAACGTTGACATTTGAGGAGCGAAAACTCAGACATGCGACTCGCAGAGTTACAGAGAAACACTCATTTGGTATCCGATGGAAAAATATCTTGTTCCCACTAAATCAGATTACAGCTTCACGCCTCTAAAGGGAACGTGTTTCCTACCGTGACAATAAAACAGATAATATAATAAAATTTGCCGCGGACTCTCCAATATCGAATTTCCTAGCCGAGAGGAATGTTTTGCGCAAACACGGCTTTTTGCAATCCCTCTTTCTTGTGGCCTCTCTCATTATGTACTATGGCGCGATTGCTTTCAAGAGTTAGTAAAAAATGTAGTGTAATTAATGGCTAATTAGGTATTTTATTAAAGCCTTAGGGAAATATAGTTAATTTTTATATTTAATATCCAAATACAGAGTCAATGGGCACGTGCAGTCATTTTGGATCCCCTCTGCGCATTCTGTGTCTTCCACTGGGGAATTAATAGGGATGATACCTGTTATCGAGCAACACTTCTGGCCTCACAGGAAATATATATAACTTATTATTGTCTTACAATATATTTCGTAATTTCCTAATCAAATAAATAATTCATTCATCTAATATATTAAATTCTCGTGTCACAATGTTCGTTCCCATACTCCTCCGAAACCGCTTGACCGATTCTCATGAAATTTTTTATGCATATTCAGTAAGCCTGAGAATCGGCTACTATCTATTTTTCATACCCCTAAGTGATTAGGGTTGTCCACCCCTAACATATTTTTTTTTATTTGGACATATTTTTTTGTTATAATGAGGTATTATGTGGTTGAATGAGGTTTTGTTATTTTTATTATATATTCCCTCATCGTTCACAGCACTACATACCTCTTTCACTCATTTACCACATCCTTACACACTTACAATAAGTTAGTTTTTTTTTCTACATTAGAAATTCCCTAGAAATCTTATATATGGCAAAACAATGTTTGCCGGGTCAGCTAGTATTTCTTTATATTTGTAATATTTTATTTGCGCCTTCCGCTTGACGGCTGGCGGCGCAATAAATCCTTATGTTATTTATGTTACATAATAATAATAATAATAATAATGTTTTTATTTCAAGTATCCATGACTCATATAAATTGTTAATAAGACTTAGACCTATGTTAGTAGTTATATTTACATCACAATGAATTACTGTGGTAACATCCCATGGGAGATGGCACCACAGCGACCCATGTATATACAGTCCAGCCTGCTTGCGATCATGCTCAGTGGTTCTTTTTTAATGAGAGTAGACATAAAACCTCTCGCATGGCCACTTATAAAAAAGAAACATAAGAAGCAAAAGTCAAAAATAAAAAAGAAGACTATCGCCGACCGCACCGCACGCGCTGTACACGCACACGCCGCTTATTTCTTCACATTAATATTTTCATGGACTCAAATTAATTCTCTATTATACAAACTCTTACTGACGACCATATTCGTCGTTGCGCGAGTGATATACAAGTTTTATAGACAATAATTTAGAAGAGTGCCGTGTCAAGTCGCCGCCATTACGCGTCGTCCAGCAGTGGCGTCGAATTCTGCAGCCTGGAAGAAGCTAGCGACGGGTTGGCAGGTACGTCTACTTCTCATAGCCTAACCTCGGCCTTCCCCTCTTTTCTACATCTTTAGCGATACTCGCCCCCGCAAAACTTCCCTCAAAAATATTGAACCAGCGCACCGCCGTGGTGGAAAATTTGTAAAGAGTTTTTCCCACTATTATTGGTCCTTCGTCCCCGGATTACATTTTAATCATCGCTGATCACCGCTTATTACGCGAATAAACACGCTTTATTATATATTTTGATATTTTATTCGCACCGCATTTCATCATATTCCATTATTTTTGACAGGTCATTGACCTTTACTTACGCAATCCGCAACAATGTCTTCGTCTGAACAAAAATTGACAATTCTAGAATGTCAACGACAAGTCTATTTCGAACACATACAACGTATTTACGATTTATCTCGCAGTAATTTAAATGATCCTGAAACATTGGAAAACTTTCTTTGTTCGGTAGAAACAATCGATGAGACACGCATTAATTTCCAACAATGTCTCAAGGATATAAATCAATTAATATTAAAAATCGATACAGATTCTAAGCCCGACTTCAATAAGTGGCTCGCTTTTGAAGATTTATATTGTCGTATCAAACGTAAACGTTCGCAGTTGGAGTCAAAACCCACCATGTGTGTCAAAAGAAATGACGACTGTTGGCAAGGTGTTAAATTAGCTCGCATTGAAATTCCCGAATTCGATGGGAACCCTAAAGATTGGCCGCTATTTTTCGCGACTTTTAAAAACGCTGTACATTTGAACACATCTCTTTCTCTCACTGAAAAAATGTTTTATCTCGCTAGTAAATTAAAAAACAAAGCTAAAAATGTTTATGCCGGTTTCATTCCATGCGCTGAGAATTACGAAACTATTTACAAAGCGCTCGTGTCAAAATATGAAGACAAAAGGAACCTAGCAGGTACTTATCTGAATCAAATATTTTCTTTAAAACCGATTTCATCAGTCACTGCTGAAAATTTAGAAAATCTTGTCGATCAATTTTCAAACTCATACCTCGCTCTTAATAATTTACAAATACCTAACTTATGTGACTTCGTCATGTCCTACACTTTATTACACCGCTTAGATACAGAAACCGCACGTCTTTTTGAGATGAATAATTGTGATAAAGACATACCTACTTATCAGGATTTAATTTCATTTGTTCGTGATCGTATAAAAGTTTTAAATCGGACAGGTAATAACAACCTGAACAGCGTAAGTACATCGAAGCCTAAGCAAAACAACGCAAATAAAAATAGCTCACGATCATTCGTCGTAAACAACACTGCATGTCAGTTGTGCAATGACTCTAATCATAACCACCTATATTCTTGCCCGAAATTTAAATCGCTTACCCCACGTGAACGTTATGATTATATTAAAAAGATACGTGCTTGTATCAACTGTCTAAGTTTACAACATAACACAAATACTTGTAAATCTGAGAATAGATGCGCTAATTGTAAAAAGTTACATCATACGACTCTTTGCTTCGCTGAGAAAGCATCACCTGTTGCATTGCCGCCGGTGCAGCCGCCTCAGTACTTACACCGCCACACTGATAACAATACGCATAGTCCAGTAGTCATTGGTCAGAAATCTACCGCGTCTTCAAGTTCGATTTCTAACAAGCCTGTTGATAATAACGCTCCATTTTGTAGTATGAGTGCTAACTCAAATAACACGCGAAAAACTAACAATGTTTTACTTGGCACCGTTCTTGCTGATGTGAAAAGAAGTGACGGAACTCTTGCTCAAATTAGAATTTTGATAGATAATGGATCGCAAAACCATTTTGTTACCCGCAAAGCTTGTAAACATTTAGGCCTTCGTATCTTCCACGACAATTTAGAACGATCCGTAAATGGAATAGGTACTAGCTCTCAAACTATAATCGGAACTACCGATGTAACGTTACTGTCTAGGTACGATGCAAACTTTTGTTTACGCATAAACCCACTCGTTCTTAAAAATATTTCGAGTAACTTGCCGAGTTGTGAATTTGACATTTCGTCTCTTAATTACATATGTAATAATAATATACAGCTCGCGGACCCGCACTTTAATAAACCCGCTGAAATAGACATTCTGCTTGGCGCCGAAGTATTCATGCAGATCCTAAGACCTACAAAAATGTTAGGTCCGCCTGGAAAACCTGATTTATTGGAAACCGCATTTGGATACATACTCTTAGGGTCGATCGCTTCGCTCCCTTGTCATAATAATACCGCGCCTTGTGATAACGATCACGCCTTTTTATCGTCGAGTAACGACTCGATCGAAACTTTAGTCTCAAAGTTCTGGGAGTTGGAGTCAGTTCCGACTAAAACACACATGTCTAAAGCCGAACAGGAATGTGAGGATTTTTATGATTTAAATACATACCGCGATAACACAACTGGACGCTACGTCACCGCTTTGCCTTTCTTGAGGTCGCCTACCGCTCTGGGCGATTCTCTTACAACCGCACGTCGCTGTCTGTCGTCACTCGAACGCAGATTTAAGACAAATATCGCTTTAAAAACTGAATACGATGCCGCGATGAGAGACTATCTCGAACGGAACATCATTTCACCTGCACCCGCTCTTACTGATACGAATTATTACGTCATCCCTCATCACGGTATAAGCCGAGAAGACAAACCGCTCCGCATTGTACTGAACGCAACTGCACGATGCATAGATACAAACGTTTCATTGAACGATTGTTTACATTCCGGTCCTAATTTGCAAGCAGACTTAACCGCGATTATTTTAAAATTCAGACTGTTTCCGATTGCTTTAACCGCCGACATCAAACAAATGTTTTTGGCTATAGGCATTCGTGAGGAAGACCGCCGCTTTTTGAATATACTATACAAATTTGACGAAGATGATACTGCGAAAATGTATCATTTTAATCGCGTTTGTTTTGGTCTACGGTGCTCGCCGTACCTTGCTATGAAGACAGTCAAGCGTCTCGCCCGCGATGAAACTGATTTCCCGATCGCTTCAGAAATCGCTAGTGATCATCTTTATATGGATGATCTAGGAGTTTCGGTAGATACGCCCGAGAATGGAATTCAGTTGGCTCATGATTTAATCGAACTATTCAAACGTGGTGGTTTCGACTTAGTTAAATTCGTTAGCAACTCGCCCGAGGTGTTAAAATCGATTCCGCAAGCCAACCGCTTGTCTTCAAAAATTGAATTCGACAAGGAAGATAATATGAAGCTCCTAGGTCTAATTTGGTCACCGGTCGAGGATGAATTTTCAATTGCTATTAAATTCAACCCGCAAGCAAAATGTACTAAGCGCCTTATGCTTTCCACAATCGCTAAACTGTGGGACATAAACGGATTTTGTGCCCCTGTCATTTTACACGCTAAATTGTTAATAAAAGCTCTCTGGGTAGCTCAGATTGATTGGGATGCAGAGCCCCCAAGCGACATCTGTGCTGCATGGAAATGCTTTCTTAGTGAACTCCCCGCTCTGCAAGACTTTAAAATACCTCGCTTCGTAGGCATCGTGCCCGAGTCCCGTGTCATACTACTGGGATTTGCGGACGCTTCTGAAAAAGCGATGGGTGCTTCTGTGTATATTTGTGTACAACCGGCTTCCGGACCAAATGAAGTCAATTTAATTGGTGCCAAAAGCAAGGTCGCGCCGCTCAAGATTGTTTCCTTAGCCCGCCTAGAGCTTTGTGCTGCTGTATTATTATCGAAACTGTTTCGATTTGTTATCGACACTGTTTCTCCCCGCTGTCATGTTGACGAAATTTTCGCGTTTACTGATTCGACAGTGACCCTCCATTGGGTTCACTCGTCTCCGCATCGCTTTGATACTTTCATTGCGAACCGCATCGCACAAATACAGAACAACCTTGACCCCAAACACTTCTACCATTGTGAAGGTACACAGAATCCTAGCGACTGCTTGAGTCGTGGTCTCACACCCGCTCAATTATTGAATCACCCGCTGTGGCTCCATGGCCCCACATGGGCTCGTGATGACGTCCATATATGGCCCATCAACCGCTTCACGTTTGTTCCCGCACATGATGAAAAGCCGTCAAACCCTTTTTTTTGGAGTGGCGTTGACTACGCTGGACCCCAGGAAATTTTGCTCACCGTCGTTACCCAGGTCGAAATGATTTTAAATAGTCGTCCGTTAATTGCACAATTAAATTCTCATCCCGGAGAACCGGAACCTTTAACGCCTTCGCATTTTTTAACTCTCGGACCGTTAGACTCCTTTCATTCTGATCCGCGTTTAGATTCGGTAGATTTAGTTCGCAATAAACGACTTGTCGATGACATTGTTCAGAGATTCTGGAATCGCTGGAGGCGTGAGTACCTAAACACGCTTCAAACGCGCGCTAAATGGAACACCAAATCTAATCCGGTGACTAAAGGTACTGTTGTCCTTCTTAAAACAGAAAACTCACCGCCTTTACAATGGCCAATGGGCATAATTGAAGAAATAATGCCTGCCTCGGACGGGGTCGTTAGAGTAGTCAGAGTGCGCACACAAAACGGCACCTATCTTCGACCTGTAGTAAAACTTTGTGTTTTACCTTC
The DNA here is from genome assembly GCF_030267445.1 of Bombyx mandarina. Classification (NCBI taxonomy): domain Eukaryota; kingdom Metazoa; phylum Arthropoda; class Insecta; order Lepidoptera; family Bombycidae; genus Bombyx; species Bombyx mandarina. Next base: position 12,039,024 of record NC_143214.1, on the reverse strand, counting down.
CCAATAACCTATTTTCTCATTTTTATTTTTAATTTATTTTTATTTCATTCTTTTTACTTAATACTTCATATCCTGCACTCATTAAGTACCATTTATACTTATTACTTGTACTTATTATGTACCACCGCACTACCCTGATTCCACCCGCTCTCTAGTTCACCCATAATCGCTACATTTATGTACTTCTCTCTCATTGTTTAGGAGCTACATCTCCTAAAGGCCGGGGGGATGGTTCTTTTTTAATGAGAGTAGACATAAAACCTCTCGCATGGCCACTTATAAAAAAGAAACATAAGAAGCAAAAGTCAAAAATAAAAAAGAAGACTATCGCCGACCGCACCGCACGCGCTGTACACGCACACGCCGCTTATTTCTTCACATTAATATTTTCATGGACTCAAATTAATTCTCTATTATACAAACTCTTACTGACGACCATATTCGTCGTTGCGCGAGTGATATACAAGTTTTATAGACAATAATTTAGAAGAGTGCCGTGTCAAGTCGCCGCCATTACGCGTCGTCCAGCAGTGGCGTCGAATTCTGCAGCTTGGAAGAAGCTAGCGACGGGTTGGCAGGTACGTCTACTTCTCATAGCCTAACCTCGGCCTTCCCCTCTTTTCTACATCTTTAGCGATACTCGCCCCCGCAAAACTTCCCTCAAAAATATTGAACCAGCGCACCGCCGTGGTGGAAAATTTGTAAAGAGTTTTTCCCACTACTCAGGATACTGTTGGAGCTGGCCCTCACTCTGTTTACCAGAGATGCACACCTCTTACGCATGGTAGCGTAAAAACAATCTATGTGCGCGTCTGCAAACATCCCTGATGCGCTACAAAAGCGGGGCAGCACCACCAGCAACCTAAACGCGTTATTGTATTGAACACGGAGAGCATTGTACGACCTTTGAGTATATCCAGCCCACAAGCTGCACGTGTAAAAGTTAGTACAGTAGGCCCTAAAGAGATATTACATAATTCGATATTATTGAATAATAATTGTACGTAAATAATCAGCAGAATAATTAAGAATAACAAATGTTTAATATTACCTACTAAGTTTGTATTAAAATAGGTCAAGATGATTGTATAAATACCGTCGGTTAGCATACCTCTGTTGCATTCGTATTCTACCCGCCGTAACGTGTACTAAAGAAAATATAATAATATTATTTCGTGTGGATGTAAAGTGTCTTAATTGTCGCCGCCACCCTGAGGATTCGTTAATATACCATAATCATTCACATCTCACATCACGACACATCGTACATTTACGACATAGCGAACATAGAAGCAAAATATATCTTTTTTTTTATTGCTTAAATGGGTGGACGAGCTCACAGCCCACCTGGTATTAATGGGGGCATGTTCGGAACCGCAGTAAAAAGTTTAGTTGCAAACAATTGGCATTTATATTTTTATGATTTTAATTTTTTTTCCTAAGGTTGTCTTCAATAAACTGTCAGCCACGAAAGTTGCATCATAATTTTTCTTTATCGTAAAATCTTCCACCTCACAAACCCGAAATATATCTAAATAAGAAACCGTCCCCTGGTTACTGGAACCCATAGACATCTGCGACATAAATGCGCCACCCTCCTTGAGATATAAGTTCTAATATAGTTACAACGGCTGCCCCACCCTTCAAACCGAAACGCATTACTGCTTCACGGCAGAAATAAGCAGGGTGGCAGTACCTACCCGTGCTACCCGTGCGGACTCACAAGAGGTCCTACCACCAGTAGCTTTTTTTTTTTTAAACAGTTACTTCTTGAATCATTTACTTCTTATACACTGTATATATATACATTTTTCTGTCCTAAAGTATGATATCTCAGAGCTCAGAATGAGCCCTACTTCAGTTTTCCCGAAGCGCTGTGATATGTCTTTTTTAAGCAAACTAATAAATTTCTATGGTAAGCAGCAACTTTATTGTGTTATTGACATTTATTTAGTGGGCGGTGGCGGCCACACTTGGCATTTAAAAAAATATATAAATAGGAGTGTTATATTTAAGAGGACCTGGGGAAAGGAGCTTGAAGGAATCGAAGTCACGCTGCGGGGAAATTTTGTTTTACGGACGGGACTTTTGGAATCCTGTGGTTCAATTCCGTCATATAGAAATTGATCAATATAATAACATCGGTTACACACCCAAACTTCCGCAAATATTAACACGTCAAAGCGTCAGTGCTTCTCAAACTTTGTATAGCGTTCGCCCCTAAACCCAGTGGCGGTAAGTTTATTTTATCCCGCAAATTACTTGTTCGTATGTATGTAATCTTGGTCGAACACAATTTGAGGGTACGTGTTAGTTTGCATATGGCGGGTAGGTGTTGCAAGTTCCCTTGTTCGTCAAACCGGCGGTAATCAAATTGTAGTAACTGAGTCTTCGTGTTACGAATCTAATTAGAATTTTCGATTGAAATCTAATTAATTATCGGTGTTTCTATTGGCACACAGGCAGACTATATAGCATTACAGCGTGAATGCCAAGACTGACCTTGAGACAACGGATCGAATTCTCAATCGTATTGTATAGCCGAGAAAATATTTGTTAAATAATCTATATATTATATAAAAATGAATTGCTGTTCGTTAGTCTCGCTAAAACTCGAGAACGGCTGGACCGATTTGGCTAATTTTGGTCTTGAATTATTTGTGGAAGTCCAGAGAAGGTTTAAATGGTAGATAAATATGAAAATGCTCGGAATTAAATAAAAATAACAATTTTCTTTTTCCTTTGATGTGTACCTGTCGGACGGATTCCTTTTGTTTGTTTTAAGTTTATTTTATACAAAAGTTTAGGTCTTTTATTTGTTGATTGAGGCACTACGAAGTCTGCCGGATCAGCTAGTCGTTAATGAAAATCTCTCCGGATTTTAATAAAATGATTATTGTTTGAAAGGCTCTTCCTCCACCTTGGTGACCTCCTCGTCACCACATCCAACCACGACTTTCACCATGCCGATGCTTTACCATCTCATCTTGTTTTTGGCTACCCGCAGAGTATTGTAGACGGTTTGAAAGACCTGGTCAATATTTTTATTTCGCTACGAAGGCGTGAACTGAATAGATATCTCCCTACTTTACTCAAAAATTTTATAGGACTAGTCGTCCCGCAGTAGTCCAAATTCGACTATAATTAATTGAAATTTTATGTCTAAACATTATTATCGTTCACTCCATTCTTTTCGGTCTTTTGCCTTTCGCATCCAGTCCTTACCAGCTATTTAGACCAGGTCGTCGGTCCACCTCATTGGTGGTATGACCACGTTACGACGACCTCCGCCTGAACCATACTTAACGAGCACTTAACTTACTCTAAAGAAGTCAATATTACATATTTATAGCGTTCAAACGAAACGCGTCAGAGATAAGGCTGTAAATGTAATTTACAACCGAAAATTTGGCGGCACGATTTTTCCGGGACCCGGTGTGGCTTTAGTCACGAGAGTTTTGCTTTGGTTTATTTATTACATACGTATTTGTTTGGAGGCAGACGAGTGGTCGCTGATGATCATGGGCATGAGCAATCCTGAGGCGCTCCTTACTGCTTAGAGCTTTTTTTATTGCTTAGATGGACGAGCTCACAGCCCACCTGGTGTTAAGTGGTTACTGGAGCCCATAGACATGTACGACGTAAATACGCCACCCACCTTGAGATATCAGTTCTAAGGTCTCAGTATAGTTACAACGGCTGCCCCATTCTTCAAATCGAAATAAGTTTAGAACGTAATCCTTTGGCGACTACCCGTGCGGACTCACAAGAGGTCCTTTTTTCAAAAAAGCTCTCTTTAAAATAGCTCTTTTAGCGTTACCCAAAGACGGTCATGTTTTAGCATTCGGAAAACGCCGTTGAGGCGAATTAATTGCGGAGCCTTTGGAAGCACACTGCGAATAAATGCAGCGGTTTCAGATGGTATGGACGAACTCTGCTCCGATGCCGATAGATGCGATACTAACATAGAGCTGGCTTCTTTTAGAAAATACTCCATAGCACTCGCCTATAAAAGATATGGAATAGAACATAGATATACAGAATACACGGAACCAAGCGAGATATTAATTCCCTCCATATATCCAAAAGCTCTAAATATAAGCTCACCGTGTACCAGCTTTTCTCTTACAACTTGCACCACTTGATAAGAATAAATAATTGCGCGCCACCATGCATATAGGAAGGCGCTTGTTTTTATCTCCACGTTTATAGATACGTGACGGACCCTTGTAAATGCAATTCTGTTTGATTTTCATTTCGCTATCATATCAATGGAAGCGACGTGAGAGAACTCTTTGAATAGTATAAAAATCTATAGAAGCACGTACAGTAGTCTAGAACGAAATAAAATAGTACCCCGATTAGCTCTTTCTTTTTTATCGATCCCTCACTGTTGGTAGGGCCTCTTGTGAGTCCGCACGTGTAGGTACCACCACCCTGCCTATTTCTGCCGTGAAGCAGTAATGCGTTTCGGTTTGAAAGGTGGGGCAGCCGTTGTAACTATACTGAGACCTTAGAACTCATATTTCAAGGTGGGCGGCATCATTTACGTTGTAGACGTCTATGGGCTCCAGTAACCGCTTAACACCAGGTGGGCTTTGAGCTCGTCCAACCATCTAAGCAATAAAAAAAAAGATCGCAACCACATGTGATTTTCCTCCACAGTATTTAGTCATGGGTGGCATGTGGTATAGACCGCGTGGCTTAGACTACCACCAATCTTTTTCTTTAATAGATCTGACCATCTGGTTGGTGCTCTGCCCACGGAGTGCTTGTCTTCTATGCGACCCAAAATTGGGAGCTTCTCTAATTCATGTCTGGGAGACCACATGATATGTCCGAAGAAGCCTGAAAACTCTTGGTAGATGGCAGAGATCCTTCTTTGAATGTTTAGCTCTATTAAAACGGACCATTATTAGTACTTGAGATATATATTTACGAGAGTAGTACAGGGATTTCGGTATGAACCACTTAAATTGTCTCATTTCATTCAGATTGAAAATAATCCCGATTTTGAAATCAAATATGGCGTTTGTTATATTTGAAGTTTATCTCGAATCCGAGCTAGTGAAATCCAGTTTCGGAATGACTTTTCTATTTGTTTTGCGCATCGTTTGGTTCTGCTCTGAAATTGTTGTGTTCGTGACTATGGAAAAGTTAAAATAACGCGTTATTTTCGTTACATACATGTTTCGGTGTCAATGCAGCTCGAAGAACCAATTAATGTAAGCCGTCTAGTTATCGTTAACGAAAGAGCTCTTTTGAGTTATACTATTTAGGCGCGTTATGAGAAATTGATGAGAGTGAAATTTTACGATGCGCGCGCACCGTGACACAAAATTAACAGAATGAAGTTGCCCACTAAATCGCTCATTACAATACGACCGACGGACCTTGGCGAGTCTGAGTATAGCCGCAGGTGAACTTTCCGAACCGTACCGAGAATTACCGAATTTATACGATGTCAAGAAAAGGGATGTCCAATATGCGTGTTTGAGGATGTTGTTTAATCGATTCTTTTTCAAATTGTTTAAAATTTAAATTAAAAAAAAAGAAATGAATTTAATAAAAATAAAGTGTAACTTCTTACGGGCGTACATAAGATGTTTTCTAAAAATGTTGGTGAAGATCACCATTCTGCCCATTTCTGCAGGGAACGCGTTCATATTTGAAGAATGGGACAGTCTTTATATAATTCAACTGAGACTTCGACATTACTGGTGGTAGGCACTCTTGTGAGTCCGCACGTGTAGGTATCACCACCCTGCCTATTTCTACCGTGAAGCAGTAATGCGTTTCGGTTTAAAGGGTCAGGCAGCCGTTGTAACTGAGATCTTAGAATTCTTGTCTAAAGGTGAGTGGCGCCATTTACGCTGTAGATGTCTATGGGCTCCAGTAACCACTTAGCACTAGGTGGGCCGTGAACTCGTCCACCCAACTAAGCAAGAAAAAAATATGTCTTGGTATCGGTGGCGACACTCCCGCTGTGATGCCCATGGGCTTCCATAACCACTTTGCACCAGGTGGACCATGAGTCCTTTTAACCGTTACGGCAATATATTCGCTTATTAATAACCAAGTTTGAAGCTAAATGTAATAAACTGTAAATTCCAATTAACTCTCCAAATTAGTTGTTAAATTATTTTATGAGCACGAAATTATGAATATTTTTCCTTTAATTAAATATTCGAACAGATGTGTATTGGAAATTACTTCGATATTATTAAAGTTTAATTAGTAATTTGTTTAATGGGATTAAATGGTTTTGATTTTGATTTGATGCTAATGAGCTTTGAGTAAATAATGGAGTTCAATTTTTTTTTTATATTACTGTGTAAGGAAGGTCCTTGATAACGAAACTCTAGGGACTTTTCGTGATGGAAAGGATACGCTATGTAGCGTGAACAAAGAGATGAAACTTATTTAACACTTATTTCGATATGTAATTGAATTATCCGAATACTAAATAAAAATGTATTATGTTATTTGTGATTGAAGTTTTTGTTTTATACCAGTATCTATTTTATACTTTTTATTTTTTATTGCTTAGTGAACGAGCTCACAGTCCGCTTGGTGTAAAGTGGTTACTGGAGCCATAGACATCTACAACGTAAATGCGCCACCCGCCTTGAGATATAAGTTCTAAGGTCTCAGTATAGTTACAACGACTGCCCCATACTTCGAACCGAAACGCATTACTGCTTCACGGCAGAAATAGGCAGGGTGGTGGTACCTGCCGGCGCGGACTCACAAGAGGTCCTACCACCAGTAATTACGCAAATTATAATTTTACGGGTTTCATTTTTATTACACGATGTAATTCCTTCACCGTGGAAGTCAATCGTAAACATTTGTTAAGTACGTAATTCATTACAAAAATTGGTACCTGCCTGCGGGATTCGAACACCGTTGCATCGCTAGATACGAATGCACCGGACGTCTTATCCTTTAGGCCACGACGACTTCAAGAGTACCAAGTAATACCAAGTAGGTACCAAGCATGTCCATCGACTCAGAGATTGTCCTTAGTGTCAATCATTGTTATTATCTGACTGTTACCTACATAATATTGCGTGAAGAAATCTTACTTTTACGAGTTGAACTGACACATGTCCTGATATATTACAATTACAAATTTAATTCGTAACTCCACGAGACAGAAGTCATTTATAATTGTACAAATCACAAAACTCTCTAAGTAATCAAGCTTTGTTATTAACAGTATGATGACGTGTACGTTTGTTAGCGTGGGCGAGAAAGGCGACAGTAATGATTGATTTTTAGACGTAATTAATTTTAACAGTTTTTAATTGTTTTTCGTCTCTTTCTTCGTATTTCGGAATTAGATATAAATATGTAATAGGCAATTGAAATGTCTGTTTGTTTATCGCAAGGTCACGTCTTTAGTCACGTCATTGTCGACTCGAAATTGATTATAGTAACACGATTTACTACCACTTATTCTTCTTCTTGCTTCGGTTTCCTCAATACTGAGGGTCGTGACCACTTCCTCGCAACAAGAGTTTATTACGGACCATTCCACGCCATTTGCCTCTATCTGCCGCCGAGTGTAGAGCATCGTGAACTGCGGTGTTGAGGGTAATGCGGATCTGGTCAGTCCAACGTGTCTGGCCCCTACCTCGTGGTCTTCTTCCGTTCACCTTGCCTGTCGCCATTAGCTTTTCCAAGCTGCCGTGATCCTTTCTTGCAATGTGGCCAAAGTATTCCAGAACTCTACGTAGGCAGATGGTAGAAGGCCTCGTCTTTATCTGGAGTTCTTACCACATTAGATTTTATTTCCCACCTAATCGCTGATAGACTAGGTTGCTATTCAATCTACACTCGGTTTGGGGGAACTTGCTGACTTAGCCTCAGCAAGAGTAGTGCTTCGCTGAATCTACCACTGCATCAGAATCGCAACCCACCCCGAAGATCCGGTGAGAAACTGTGTGAAGACTGGACTGGTTCACCTCATTCGACGATGACCGGTGTTTGGAATGCCTGTATGTGAATGTACCTAGGGTGGACAGGGAGGATTCGATAGGACTTAATTAGATTTATTGGTATTAAGAAATTATTGCGGTTAAGTTATCGATGGTAGTGTGTATTGTAAGCCCACTCGGATAGGTATCACCGCCGCATTTTTGTAATTAGGTACACCGGTTTGAAGGGTGGGGCAGCTTTTACATAAAACAAAGTCCGAACTCGAAAGCCGCCATCGCCCGAAACATGTCTTGTCGGATCCCCCGGATTCAGCATCGGTGCTTTTAGACTTCCCAATCACCGGCCACCGTCCAGCGAACTAACCCATAAACACAGCCCACTGAGTTTCTCGCCGGATCTTCTCAGTGGGTCGCGATTCCGATCCGGTGGTGGAGTCTGCGAAGCCCTGCTTTTGCTAGGGCTAGTGTTAGCAAATTCTCTTAGATTGACCCCTGAGCAGCAGCTCACCTACCCGTCCGGGCGTTGCTGATATATCCTCTTAGGATATCAGCAAAAAGGTTTTTTTTTATAACAGCTAAGAGGCAAACGTTCAAGACGGGTCACCTGATGGTAAGTGATTCACCGCCGCCCACGGTCACCAGCGATGCCAGTGCGTTGCCTACCCGTTGCCAGGTACGGATAAAAAAATGAAATTTTGATCACCCATATACCTAGTCAGGTCATAAATTCTGTCACATGTTTAATGTAAAATAATTGAAACAAGTTTATTCATTATGTAACCATTCATATACCAAAATTAACTTAGCAAAACATAAATTCTTATGACACTAAAGTTTATTCAAAATGACCTCCGTGATTTTGAATACAGGCCTTCAATCTGCGCGGCCAGTCGTCTATCGCAGCACGAACGAGGTCCATGTCAATATCGGCGGCTGCCTTAATCAAGGATGTTTTGAGTGACTCCAAATTGGGATAAGGCTTTGAGCACGCCTTTTCCTCCAAGTGTTGCCATATCTTGTAATTTAACGGATTCAAATCTGGACTGGAGGAGGGCCAGTCTTCGTGCCGGATGAAGTCGATTTCACGCGCCGCCAGCCAGTCTTGTGTGCTCTTCGCTCTATGAGCTGGCGCCGAATCTTGTTGGAATACCCAGTGCCTGTTATTGAACATGGTATGAGAAACAGGTTCCACAAGGTTCGCCAGGACTGTATTTTGATACACAACTGCATTCGTTTTTACACCTTTCTCACAAAAATGTACCTCTGTTAAGCCCCAATAAGAAACTCCCAACCATACCATGAGCGAGGATGGAAAATGACCTCGTTGGACACGCGGAATACGATTGCTCGCTTCTTCACTACTGTGTGCGTACACCTTATTATTTTGTTTGTTGTAGCTCTCTTCTACGGTAAAAATTTTTTCATCCGAAAAAAGAATTTCCCGATATTTTTTTCCCACGTACCGCTTCAACAAAGCGTGGCATCTCTTCAGTCTCAGGTCCATTAGACAAGCATTCAAACGATGTCCTGTTTTTCTTCGATATGCCCGAAGCCCTAAGTCTTCATTTAACACCCTTTTCACCGTGGTTCTGCTTAACCCCATCTGAAGGGCCAACAGTTTCTGCTTACGTTTGGGATTTCTTTGAATTCGCGCCTTCACAGCTTTTATCACTGCTAGAGTCTTAACAGACCGAGGGCGACCACTTCTTGACCTGTCATCTACACTAGAGTCTTCATTGTATCGTTTGATAGTACGATAAACGAATCTTTTGGTTATATTCAAATTTTTCAGTATGTTAAAAATTTAAATTGGCGCGTAACCGCAACGATGCAACGCAATAATTGCAACACGGTCTTCTTGAAGCGTCCACTCCATATTTAAAAATGAGTAAAATTCTAAAAGTATACATTTTTATTTTCATGAACGATTCGAAATTCGAATTCAATAAACTTTTTTGTGGCCAGCATTCTAAAAGAAAAGTTTTTACTGTGTGAAAATACTTATGACCTGACTAGTTATATGTATGTTTTACATGTTTTATATATTCATGTTTTACAAACGTGTCAGTCATTGGTAACCAAAACTGAGAGAATCCTAATTTGACCCAAACCTGGCCGGATAACCGTGCGTGATTTGTTCCCAGTTACTATTATTGTTATTGGAACGAAGCTCCTTATGGGACGATGCGGAGGGGTATCCTAACCGGGCAAAAACGTCCGTAACGTAAGATTTTTATTAGTAATGCACACAGTGTATGACTTAACTTTGTAATAACGTACAAAAAATAACATATTTTTTTATCATTCGTTGACCACGATTTCAGAGCGTTCGTTTGCGCAATACACAAACTTCTATGCAAACAACCGTGAGTCAAGTGTACCACAATAAGTTCACACGTTACCGAATGACCGTGGGTTGTTGCGAAACCTCCAGTTTTATTTTCTTTGTACCTCGAATAGAACTTAAAATTTATATTTTTATAATAAGGAACTTCGTTCCTATCCGGTGTCCCACGACACCACACATCTTTTTATAAAAATCGCATTGTCGAACGCGTTTCATTTCTTGCTTCTTTGGAGAGGTGACCGCTAATTTCGGCTTCAAACTCAATTGGTTGGCAATATCGAACATCAAACGCCTCTCGTGTTTCAATTAAACTGACCGATTTTACGTCAGACCGACTCCGGCCGGGGACTTTGAGGTGAAAATGTCCCAGTTGGGTTCGAGGTCGGAGGTGTGATCGTCTGCGGTTGTTTAACACCTAATTCTATTTAAACGGCATCAGATCGTTCACGAGACGGTCATGTTGAACGATAAATCTGGTATTGATTGATTTTTGTATTGCTTTACTTTAATACGTTATCGTTACTGGTGGTAGGACCTCTTGTGAGTCCGCGCGGGTTCATAGCTCATCCACCCATCTAAAGAGAAGAATAATCATATGTCATGTTTTTGAAGTCGTCGTGGCCTAAAGGATAAGACGCCCGGTGCATTCGTGTTAAGCGATGCACCGGTGTTCGAATCTCAGGCGGGTACCAATTTTTCTAATGAAATACGTATTCAACAAATGTTCACGATTGACTTCCACGGTGAAGGAATAACATCGTGTAATAAAAATCAAACCCGCAAACTTATAATTTGCATAATTACTGGTGGTAGGACCTCTTGTGAGTTCGCACGGGTAGGTACCACCGCCCCGCCTATTTCTGCCGTGAATAAGTTATGCGTTTCGGTTTGCATGGTGCAGCAGCTGTTGTAACTATACTTGAGACCTTAGAAGTTATATCTCAAGGTGGGTGGCGCATTTACGTTATAGATGTCTATGGGCTCCAGTAACCACTTAAGACCAGGTGGCGTGTGAGTTCGTTCACCCGTTTGAGCAATAAAAAAAAAGTGCGAGATACAACGTTCCGGATGTAGCATGGTTATTAGCGTCCATAGATCTGTGACAGGCCTCCACGAAGACATCGCATGCGTTCGTATTATCAGTGTAATAACGGTTGTACGAGTATAACACGTTTAACGCTGTTAGGATCCAATGGTGCGTTCAGCGAAGCAATACTCTTGCTAGAACTAATGTTAGCAAGTCCTCTCAGCTTGTGCCCCGTGAGTTTACCTAACAAACCGGTTAAATAATAGCTCCTCAAGGCTACCAGCGGTTAGGTAGGGAAGAAAAACACTGTTCACACATAAACACTTTTTTTTTTGTTGCCCTTGTAGGCAGACGAGCGCACGGCCCACCTGATGGTGAGTGGTTACCGTCGCCCATGGACTGCAGCAATGCCAGGAGCAGAGCCAAGCCGCTGCCTTCCGCTTAATAGTCTCCACAAGCCTCGTTTAAAGAAGGACATGTCATAGCGCTCGGGAAACACCGTGGAGGGGAGCTCATTCCATAATCACAGATCATGAACTTTGTTAAGGAGGCTATTCTGGCTTCACTCGGTATCGCTCACAGAGGCCCAGTCTGAGAGAATTTGCCAGCATCTGCCCTGGCAAGAGCAGGGATTCGCTAAATCTACCACCGGTATTGCGATCCATTGAGTATATACGGAAACTCAGTGAGTTGTGTCTCTGAGACGACAAGTTAATTACGTATTTATGTACTTAGTAAAATTAGGCCTTTTATTTGCTGGGCAACTCACTTAAAACCAAAATTAATAACGTCTTCCGCAATTGTCTTAAAATAAATAATAGTTTAAAAAAAACTAACGAAATACGCTTTTATAGAAAATCCAACTAAAAAATAGAAAATAAATTTGAATTAAAAATAGTGTAAGAAAAAATGATTTTATTGTAAAAAAGCGTGGGGTGCATAGTATCAGTAGTTATAAATATTTTATGAACAGATATGAGTAGAAGGGTTATTTTGATAATATTCTGAAAAGCACCCCACGCTTATTTACAATAAAATCATGTTCTCTTACGCTATTTTTAATTCAAATTTAGTAAAATTTATTTTTTAGTTGGATTTTCTATAAAAGCGTATTTGGTTAATTTTTTTTAAACTATTATTTATTTTTTAGTTGAATTTCAATTTTTTCAATTTTTTTTAAGTATTGAATTGTCATCGGCCCTTAATAAGTATACCAAATTTCGAGTTAATCCGACATTTCGAAGGGGGTCAAAATCATGTTCAAAGATTCCGTTACATACTAACATACATACGTCTGAAGCTAATAAAAGCGTATTAAAAACATGTGTTCGTGTGTACATTTTGGCAATGTAAATAAAAATTCGAATCCCCTTCATCACACATCGCAAGAACGAAGCTCGCAATAATTTAGTACGTACTCTTAACGTGGCCCGGCGAAATTCATCAAACCGAGATGAAAATGCTGGATGAGGCTGAATAATTCAGTCGTGGATGCGTCCGAATCAGCCGTTGCCGGTTTGAATTATTTAACGCGTTCCCCCCTCAGGTGTTGATCTGTCATGTTTCAAAGGACGCCCCGGTTTTTTTGTTTGTGGTGGTAGCCATCATACAAAACAAGATATTTGACATATGACATTTTCAAGATAAGCTTGCATATATACTGTTGCTGGTGATAGGACGCCTTATGAGGTACCACCGGCCTGCCTATTTTTTTTTTATATGGTGGAAGTATTACTGGTGGCCCGGAGGCCTTTCCAGTTTTACCAGGACAGGTAGCCGAGCAAGGCTCAGCCAGCAAGGGTGGGATTTGCTAACAGCTGTCCGAGCGCCTTCGAAGGAGACCTAACAACTCAAGAGTAGCTGCTTCTGCTACCGAATGGGAATCGTGACCCGCTGGGAAGATCCGGCGAGAAATTCAGCGGGTTGATGCATGGGTTAGGTTGCACGTCGAACTCTTTGCCGAGCTCGACGAGTACGGTTACCGGGGTCCCTAAGCCTGCTCCTAGTGTTAGTCAGGCAGCCGTTGTAATGCTAAAGCTGAAACTTTGCAACTGATATCTCGAGGTGGGTGGCGGCATTTACGTTGTAGATGTCTATGGGCTCCGTCACTTAACACCAGGTGGGCCGTGAGCTCGTCCACCCATTTAAGATATAAAAAATATATATACAAGTTCATAACAACAATATTGGGACCGTCGGTAAATCGAGCAATTACACTCGCTCGGTGGAGGGTCTTTCTTCCCTTTGTCGTTAAATCCCCAAATATTTATCGGGACGTTTGTAATTTGTTTTTAATTCTGATAATCACCTATTCTTCGCCGATCATAACTTAAGCTACGCGTGATTTGCACAGACGTATCTTAGCGAACCACATTCTGGTATTCAGAAATACCATTTACAACTTAATTTATTATTGCCTTATTACCTTTTTAAATATATACGAGTACTGATATCGGGAAATCCATTAGATGGGTGGACGAGCTCACAGCCCACCTGGTGTTAATCGGTTACTGGAGCCCATAGACACCCACAACGTAAATGCGCCACCCACCTTGAGATATAAGTTCTAAGGTCTCAGTATAGTTACAACGGCTGCCCCACCCTTCGAACCGAAACGCATTACTGCTTCACGGCAGAAATAGGCAGGGCGGTGGTACCCACCCGCGCGGACTTGCAAGAGGTCCTACCACCAGTAAACTAACTAACTAACATCTAACTTTGACAATTCCTTAGAACAAAAAGGAACGTTGAAATTTTTTTCTAAATTAAAAAAAAAAAACAGAGAATACATTAACAGAGGTTTTATGAACACAAAATTTATATGTACATATTTTTTTCAACTTTTATTAACAACTTCATTAGCCGGTACGTTTTAATTAACTTTTAATTAAACGGAGAAAAGGGAAAAGGGTTTCATTTTTTAAACTCTTTCGTATTTGCCTTTGTCGAGTGAAAAAATATTTATTAAATTTGCCTTATACTGAATCATAGACGTGCTGGGCGTAAAGAGACTGACAGCAAATCGATAGTAAAAATTCAAACATTCTCTAATAATTTTGGAACGAAGCTCCTGATCTAGTCGGCGTGGCCTAATGGATAAGACGTCCGGTGCATTCGTGTTGAGCGATGCACCGGTGTTCGAATCCCGCAGGCGGGTACCAATTTTTCTAATGGAATACGTACTCGACAAATGTTCACGATTGACTTCCACGGTGAAGGAATAACATTGTGTAATAAAAATGAAACTCGTAAAATTATTATTTGCGTAATTCCTGGTAGTAGGACCTCTTGTGAGTCCGCGCGGGTGGGTACCACCGCTCTGCCTATTTGTGCCGTGAAGCAGTAATGCGTTTCGGTTTGAAAGGCGGGGAAGCCGTACTGCAAAATCCAGAACGCATGTCTCTATGTGGGTAGTGCCATTTACGTTGTTGATATCTATTGTCTCCGGTGATCCCTTAACACCTGACGGGCCGTGAGTTCGTCCATCCATATAAGAAAAAAAATTGAAGATTTATATTTACTCCGTAGATAAGGAGACAGTCCACCTAATTGTGAAAATCCCAGAGGTGCATTCAAGCTGGGGCTCTTGTCATATCTCCCATTCTAAAATCCATCTAAAGAGAAGAATAATCTTAAGTCAATTCTAGAAAGTTCGATTTTTTTGTGGTTGAATTTACTGTGAGCTTAATTCTTGAGGTGGACAGAAGCCCTTCAGAGGCCACTAACCCTTATTATTCGTTGCTTAAAATCGACGTTCACCATACACAACAATAAAAAGGTCGCTGAAAATAAAACCCACTAAATAGAAACACTATTACAGGCAGAAATAAGCTTAAAGCACACGTGCAATAACGACCAGATTCGTGAACCGACACCGCCGGCCGAGACACCTGCATGTAATTCTACACAGAATTTATTTATAAAACGTAAATATACATACAAAGATGTACTTAAGCGTCGTGGAAATAAAGTCGAAATTCGACTATCAATGACAAAGCTGACACACGTGCCTGTAATTTCGCCAGTAAAATGAGTGAGATCCTGAATACTTTTCTCATTGGCTCGATCAAGAGGAAGGCACGGCATCTGAACAAACGATCATTTAGATGTGTTATCAAATATCTTTGGAATCAAGTATTGGTTCGCGACAAAAAGAAATTCATTTTGTTTTATTATTATTTTTTATTGCTTAGATGTGTGGACGAGCTCACAGCCCACCTGGTGTTAAGTGGTTACTGGAGCCCATAGACATCTACAACGTAAATGCGCCACACACCTTGAGATATAGTTCTAAGGTCTCAGTATAGTCACAACGGCTGCCCCACCCTTCAAACCGAAAGGCATTACTGCTTCACGGCAGAAATAGGCGGAGTGGTAGTACCTACCCGTGCGGACACTCACAAGAGGTCCCACCACCAGTAATGCTTGGTTTTAGTGAGCAATAATATACGATCATATTGAGAATGGTGAATGTGTATAAAAATTTCGAACGATAGGACTACGTCCGTGTTTGAATTCCGTAATCAAATACGAAATTTTCTACTTAAATACTGCACTTGACTCATATTGAAGAGTTCCACAATGAAGGAATATTATCGTTTAGTCTATAATTATATTAATATGATGAACACAAAACACAATTCAGATGTGCACGTCCTAAGGCATGTTATGTTCATGCAACATTAAGTTTTATAAACGTTAGCTTAGGATTTTAAATCGATAGAGCGTGTCCTTGACTCATATTGCAGAGTTACACAATGAAGGAATATTATCGTGTAATCTATATATTAATACGTGACAAAACCAAAACTGGTTTTTTGTGTGTGTTTTTTGTTGCGATCTGCGGGAAAATCTTGAAAACAGCTAAATAAGTTTTGACGAAATCCACAAAATTTATTTTAATAATATTTTAGTAAGCTTTTTCTAGTCTTAGGTTTAGGTTAGGTCTTAGGTAGGTACTTAACTATACTGAGACCTTAGAACTTATATCTCAAGGTGGGTGACGCATTTACGTTGTAGATGTCTATGGGCTCCGGTAACCACTTAACACCAGGCGATCCGTGAGCTCATCTACCCATCTAAGCTATATAAAATAAAGAAAAAAAAAAACGTGAAGCGGATTTTACATTGTATTTCGAAGGAAATCGAATGTCAATTGGTTATTGATTAAATTCTAACTGCATTGAACTGTAAAGATTGTAAACAGTTCAGAAAACGATTCGCCAATGAGAACTATTTTACAGTTACAGCTTGCATGCAATGTGTCCGCAACGTTTCCGTCTCATGCAATTCAGATAAGCTGCGAGTCGATACACACGGTCGTAAATAACGTCGGACAACCGATTGAATTTATTACGATTTGCTTTCTTGTTTCTTGTTGTTTAAATTTCAAATGGCTGTGTGTTTTTCGAATGACACACTGAGTGGCGCGTGCTTTTTGCCGTGAGTTTTGACGTGATAACGTTTTATATAACAATGAACATTGGCTGCACGCACGAAAAAGTATCACGTTCCGCCTGAGCCTTAGCGTGCAAGCGAGAGCGTGACACAAGCGATAGAGAGGCATGATCGGCCCAAGCGTTGGCTTGTGACACATCGATCTCTCTTTTTTTAATTTTTTTTATTGCCCTTGTAGGCAGACGAGCATACGGCCCACCAGCTAATGGTGAGTGGTTACCGTCGCTTATAGAACTGAGCAATGCCAAGGGCAGAGCCAGGCCGCTGCCTACCGCTTAATACTCTCCACAAGCCTCTTTTAAAGAAGGACATGTCATAGCGCTCGGGAAACACCGTGGAGGGGAGCTCATTGCATAGCCGGATGGTACGTGGCAAGCCAGATGGTACGTCTCCTCGCGCGACGTCAGTGCTAGCAGTTCAAATATGACGTCATCACGTGAAACTATCGTTCCTAAACAGGCTTAGCAGACAACCAATCTTTTTATTGTTGTTTTAGCAACAACGGCGTAATATTAAACGTTACATTATTGTTGGGAATATAAATGAGCGTTATTCTCTGTGAAACTGAATCGTCCATAGGTCGGTGACTTCGTGCAGCAGAGACGTAACAAAATAAAACAAAGACACGGCCATAAAAATTCAGAAACGATTGTTTGAATGTTCTAGCTCGTGGATCTTAAATCTATTTTGTTCTCGAAATACACTGTTATTGCTTTGCACAAGTTAAGTGGAAATGTTGCATTTTATTTTTATTGCATATAAAAATATAGGATACGTAACAATGTATCTTAGGTTTCTTTTAGCCCACTGAGTTTCTCGCCGGATCTTCTCAGTGGGTCGCGTTTCCGATCCGGTGGTAGCTTTTTTTTTTTGCTTAGATTAGTGGACGAGCTCACAGCCCACCAGGTGTTAAGTGGTTACTGGAGCCCATAGACATCTACGACGTCAATGCGCCACCCTCCTTTAGGTATACGTTCTAAGGTCTCAGGTATAGTTACAACGGCTGCCCCACCCTTCAAACCGAACCGAACGAAAAATTTCATCATTAAAGACTTTATTAAAGCTTATTTGTGGAAAATAGTAGTTACATTCAAAATAAAATCTTATAAGGCAAAATTAATCGAATGAAGGCCTCCTCCAATTTTTGAACGAGGATTTGCAATATATTTCTGCCTATTTCTCGGTCGGTAGCGGCATTTACGTCGTAGTTACGTCGTCGTCTCTATGGGCTCCGGTAGCCACTTAACACCAGACGGGCCGTGAGCTCGTTCACATATTAAAAAATAACAGTAAAATAAAACGTAAAGTAATGAAATTCTGCCCTTGAGTGAGTCAATTCATAAAGTCGTTAAGCTCTTGGCTCAGAATGTCCAATGTCAACAGCATAAGTTTTGTTTATATTAGTAAAACTATTAGATGTAGTTTGAACAGATTCAATTGATCAAACACGACGTAAATAAATTTAAATTCAACATCCAATATAAATACAAATTCATCATTCGCTATTACGAATTTAGTTATCCGAACCACAAAGCCGTGTGTCACCGCTGTAACAGATTGTTCGAGTCCCTTTATTGGCAGGTGTATCTAAGTGAATTAGCTCCGCGCAGTTCTGTATCTTATTACGAGGAGCTTAAGGGTAGAATTCGGGTAACCTTAATGCGGATGTAAATTTTGTTTCGCGTTGATCGTGAATCGAATGGGAATGTCTTGCGGTATCGTCTTGAGATTTCAATTTGTTGTTTTAAGTTTAACGCGTTTTCGGATATCGGGTGGCTTCGTGGAATAATAGTTTTGAATTGAATTGTGATTGGTTCTTTCTTAATCCTTTTAACACGTTCGTGTGAGCAACGTCTTACAACGTCCTGTTGATATCTATATATACTATTTTTAGCAACGGCTTAATAATTTAAATAAATAAAAAAAATACAAAAGTGGGTAGGAACGATCGACACAGAATATTAAATCTAAGACAAGTGAACGAAGCGCGCGCTTCCAGCAAAAGTGATCCGAGGTGGCGTGATGTCCCCGCTGGTCGGTCGGTTGCCCCTCCAGATGACGTCACGAGTCCACGTGAGTGCTCGTCGTCAATGGCTCCGCCCATCGACTTTGACTTAAGAGGGAGTCGCCTCTAATACGGCCTCTCCTGACTGGTGGACGTCCACGTTCACCTCGATGTCATGACCGTCTTCAATCTCTGACGATGCAGGACTCACTCTGTGCACAGCGTTGCTATCGGGGTGTTCTATGATATCGTCATAGAAATAGATTGTTTGCATTACAATCATGATTTTGGTACCATGAACCATTAGTAAAAGTTAGTAGTTTTTGTGAGCATTTTACATCACATTTCAGTGTGTTCATGTATAGTAGGCTCTTGTTGAGTTACGTTAGATGTACTGACGACACGGCACTGTTACCATATCGGGTGTATAATATACTGTGAGAGTAAAGTCTGGTTGACATGGCCAAGTTAACATGTCAAGCTAATATACTCGTAACGTGAACTGCGTTACCACGTCACACCTTTACGTGAACTTTGTTACCACGTCACAACATATACGTGAACTATGTTACCACGGTACAACATCTACGTGAACTATGTTACCACGTAAATCTCTGCGTGAACTATGTTACCACGTTACAACATCTACGTGAACTATGTTACCACGTAAATCTCTGCGTGAACTATGTTACCACGTTACAACATCTACGTGAACTATGTTACCACGTAAATCTCTGCGTGAACTATGTTACCACGTTACAACATCTACGTGAACTATGTTACCACGTAAATCTCTGCGTGAACTATGTTACCACGTTACAACATCTACGTGAACTATGTTACCACGTAAATCTCTGCGTGAACTATGTTACCACGTTACAACATCTACGTGAACTATGTTACCACGTAAATCTCTGCGTGAACTATGTTACCACGTTACAACATCTACATGAACTATGTTACCACGTAAATCTCTGGAAGCATGCAGTCAACCCCAAGAATGTTTGACATTACGCGTCACTGGTGACTCAACTAGTGCCTGAACCCTACGAGGACTCGGCCTAACCTGACCTCCACCAAAAATTAAATCAAATAGTGAATCTGTAGACTAGCGTTCGCGAGTCAACCAGAGGGCCCATTATGCCCCGTATCATTATTAAAGTTCCGAGTTTGTCAGTCAGAACTCTGACCATCTTAAGACAGAGCAACGATCTTCTGGCGCACTCGACGTATGAGGCAAAGCAATCTGATGCTAATTGCATAGCATTATAAAGAATA
This sequence comes from Bombyx mandarina, assembly GCF_030267445.1. NCBI lineage: Eukaryota > Metazoa > Arthropoda > Insecta > Lepidoptera > Bombycidae > Bombyx > Bombyx mandarina. The sequence goes on along the minus strand of NC_143214.1, from coordinate 12,018,967 downwards.
TTGGCATACTCTAACTTTCGCGGACACAACGGCTTAAAGTCTTTTACGAAGTTACCCCACGTCCGGTCACTAGACAATCACACGTGTAACCAAGTACGCTCATTACTCTTAAGACAGCCCAAAACTCGTGACAAATACTCAGTGCCTTCCCAGTTAAGGATCTAGCCCATTCTACTTCCTTACACATTGTGTCTATGTATTGCACGGCAGGGTAAAACTTAGAAATAAGGTAACCATGAGCTCGATCTGAATTTACGAATCTAATGGATTCGGTTAACTTCCGTGCTGATGTGGTAGTTGCCTTTTTATTGTCACAACGCGTGGTGGAACTATTTTACATCTATTCTCAAACGCGGGTACAATCGACACGGCGATGGAACAACACGGCGTCCCGTTTGCATGATCACCGACCTGGACAGTCGGACTGTTGTCTAATTGACGTATTGATGGAGTTTGCCGACTAGTAACATTTTGAACCCTTCGAATGCTATTTCCACCCACCGAAACTGAGCATTCAGTCTCGAGCATGTTCTATCGCGTCAATAAAAATAGACCGTAAGGTCGGTTGTGATAAAGTCGTTGAGCTAGTTACTTGGTGATTTATTACATTTCATAAGAGGGTATCCGACAAAAAAAATCTACTTCGCACCAAGGATCGATATCATTAACGCTGGGGTCAAAATTAGAAATATAAGAATGGTTCGACCTTACTTTGGACAGTGCACTCAATGCTCCGATGATCCTGTCTGTAGCGTCGTACGCGCGGGACTCTGACGGCGGCGGTGATGTGATTCCCAACGCCACCACGGGTCCGGCGCCACCACCGTCCGCGGTCGAGGGACGTGCGTCTTCTATCTGCGACCCTAGCGGGCTCGACTCACGCGCAACGTTCACATTTGAGTTTTAAGCAATTAAACGCGCCAATATTATTCTCCAATATTGGTCTCGAACATTCGGCGAATGCGAGCGTCCTCCTACCCTGCTTCCAGTTACACGTATATCGGTCATTACTTTGTTAATTTAATGCAAATTTTAAAAATAAACTGTACGCCAGGATAACCCAAAAGCGGATAGGGCACAAGCCCTATCCCACTTCTGATTTTAGCAACGGCTTAATAATTTAAATAAATAAAAAAAATACAAAAGTGGGTAGGAACGATCGACACAGAATATTAAATCTAAGACAAGTGAACGAAGCGCGCGCTTCCAGCAAAAGTGATCCGAGGTGGCGTGATGTCCCCGCTGGTCGGTCGGTTGCCCCTCCAGATGACGTCACGAGTCCACGTGAGTGCTCGTCGTCAATGGCTCCGCCCATCGACTTTGACTTAAGAGGGAGTCGCCTCTAATACTATATATATTAATATGTGAAGCAAAAACTTTGTACCCATTTTTACAAAAATTGCGCGGACGGAGGAGAGTATGAAATTTTCCACACCTATAGATAATGTAGGGAAGAAGTGCAGAATCTTAATATTTTTTAAAAATTATGGGTTAAAAATACTTTAAATCGATAAAGAAAACAATACATACACCACCATGTATTTGACACATACACATATACTCTTTTTTATTGTCAAAATTTTGTTAATGCTTAAAGTCGGTAGTCAAATTGAGAGCTGGAGTCATGGTCCAGACGGCTGGCCGATCCTTCGGCTGGTCGTAGGACCGTCGAGGCGATTCGCCCGGTTCTTGTGAACTGGATGAATCGTGACAGAGGACGCCTCACTTTCCGGCTCACGCAGGTGCTCACTGGGCATGGTTGCTTCGGTGAGTTCCTGCACCGGATCGGAGCCGAGCCAACGGCAGAGTGCCACCATTGTGGTTGCGACTTGGACACGGCGGAGCACACGCTCGTCGCCTGCCCCGCATGGGAGGGGTGGCGCCGTGTCCTCGTCGCAAAAATAGGAAACGACTTGTCGTTGCCGAGTGTTGTGGCATCGATGCTCGGTGACGACGAGTCGTCGACTTCTGTGAGTGCACCATCTCGCAGAAGGAGGCGGCGGGGCGCGTGAGAGACGCACAGGCCCGCCGCCGTCGAGCGGGGGCCAGGGAGGAGGATATCGCCCAAGCCCTGGCACTCTAAGTGTTACGGGTCCCCTCACATGTCGGCCTGGGGACCGGCGAAGGGGGCCTAAGAAGACGACGTGCAAGCTGCTCTGCACGCGTTTTATGCATGAGCATCCGGGTGATGGAAGGCCGGCTATCCTCAACCCAGGCTGGTTCTGACGGGTATTCCGTAGGATAGACCATTCTAACCGGCGCCATCTAGGCGGGCTTCGGATAGCCTGCCGACCGAGAGGGCTGGTGGTCGTGGCGCCGACGACCGCCAGTCCGGCGTCCCGAGGGGGAGGGTGATGGGTGAGATATGCTCCGCACTAAACGCTTCACTTTCCCCCCTTTGCCTTTTCATGAGTTTTGTCTCATGCGAGGTTTGGACGTTGGTTGTTGAGAGACAGGAGGCTTTAGTCGGTTTGACTCCGACATGCCCCGCCCTCCATCCCCAGTGAAGGGCGGAAGTCCGGCGATTTGCTCCTGACAAAAAAAAAAAAGTCAAATTGAGAATAGGTTAATATTGTTTATCTTTAATATTACGAGTATTTGTCTATAGTGTAGTTTTAGCGAAATGTGTTTCCGATATCTGATAATAGATGGCGCGGTACTCATCGAGCATTCTAGATATTACTAGATACTTTGAGATTCGTTTCGGCTAATCGGCGATAGATGGCGTTACTCTTACCGGCGTAGTAATATCTAGACTTCAAATCTACTTTAGAGCAGATTTAACTTCAGCTGCAGTTGATTTTGTTCCAGTATCCACGATGGGGGTGGAGGCTGTGGTGGGGCGCACCGCCTCCCTGCCCTGTGACATCGAGCCCGACTCGAACGAGGATAGAGTCTACATGGTGCTGTGGTTCAGACACGCCGGTGGAAAACCTTTGTACAGGTTAGATATTTTTTATTTTATTGTTTAGATGGGTGGACGAGCTCACAGCCCACCTGGTGTTAAGTGGTTACTGGAGCCCATGACATCCACAACGTAAATGCGCCACCCACCTTGAGCTATAAGTTCTAAGGTCTCAGTATAGTTACAACGGCTGCCCCACCCTTCAAACCGAAACGCATTACTGCTTCACGGCAAAAACAGACAGGGCGGTAGTACCCATCCGCGCGGACTCACAAGAGGTCCTACCACCTGTATGTCTTTAGAATCACTACATAGTAGAAAACAAAGTCGCTTTCTATGTCCCTATATCTGTCCCTATGTATGCTTAAATCTTTAAAACTACGCAACAGATTTTTATGCGGTTTTTTTTAATAGATAGTTATTGAAGAGGAAGGTTTATATGTATAATAATATCCATTAAATAGTGGAAAAATCAATAATAAATTACAGTTTCCGAAGCGAAGCGAGGGCGGGTCGCTAGTTCAATTATAAACGGCTTTCAAAAGTCCGCTTTTAACCAGCTTTTAATATTCCAATGTAACAACGATTGAAAACTGTCTTAGCTTAAAGTCTATATCGATGGAAGAAAGCTGAATTGTCTTAACTTGAAAAACACAACTTTACACCAGAACCATATCGTGGGGTGAAAGGCGATTTGGGTTAAGCGACACTTGGCTTAATACGCGACATTTATCTTTGTAATTAAAGCTGCATTTTATTTGGTATTAGGATCAACTATCCTATATTTTTAATTAACTTCAATTATTTTTACCCCATTCAAATAGTTGAAGACTTTTTTTTGTCATAACATTCTTTCCAAATTTTAAACTCTAAATGGCTTCCCTGTAAAGTCCCTTTTTTTCCTACCTAAGCTGAGAGCCTAGAGAGGCTATATCAGCGTAACCTTAACTAGTAGGTGATCTCACGGGGCTCAAACCTGACGACGTTGCTAACACGAACCCTAGCAAGAGCCATGCTTCGCAGAATCTACCACCGGATCGGAAACGCGTCCCACTGGGAAGATCCGGCGAGAAACTCAGTGGGCTGTGTCTGAAGGTAAAGACACAAAAAATATCACTTATACCAAACACCTTTTTACCCCTCGATATACATATATATGTCGGAGAAACCGCATTATTAACACCATCAACAGACATCATAGGGGGGAATAGAATGATCGAGTTAAGAGAAATATTGAGTACACAATTGTTGTCTTAGAACCGCTAGGCCCGCTCTTCAAGAAGGCTGGTTGGTAAGTGTGATGGTGTCTATACGCGTCTCCATCGATTAGGCTCTTTCGTAGCACGAAGTTAGCAGAGTTCCGATTCACTTCTCAGGAATCGTGCTACCAAACTAATGACCGTCTCGGACATATAATATAACTAGCCATACTCGCCCGCTTCGCTGGGCATTTAAAATTATTATTTATTATTTATTGTCATTATTATTAGGGAGTCCAACACTCATATAAATATTAGCCTATCCATTAAGCACATGTATTTTCTACATGGATACCAAGTTTCAAGTCAATCGGATGCATGGTTCAGTAGTTATAACGGAACATCCGTAAAAACCACTGTAGATTTATATATTAGTACAGATTAGTATTAGTATTAGTATAGATATGGTAAAAAATATTTAGCTCAAAATACAAGTTACGAGATTTCTCCGGTCGATATATGATTTAAATTAAACATGCTTTAAAATTTCACAAAAAAAATCACTCAAAATCCGATCTTGAATAATCACATGCTATCAACACCAAGCCGCCGACCTCAATAGGCAAGGGAAATGAGATCCGGCCGATTCGGTATGGTGCGAAGACATCACGACAGCTCACACGCCGTTACAAGGGACCGGATAATGTTCTTGGCGTCCTTAATAACCGGGCCCCATGTATTGTGTCTGAGGTCTGCCTTTATCGCACAATATAAGATAATATTGTCTTAGTATAGCTTGGTATCTAATGAGTTTTGGAACGAAGTTCCTTATCGCGCGTTGTGAAAGGGGGCTAGACGGAAAAAATTCTTACGAAAAGTTGTCACGACACTTTTTGCTATAAATTCTAACGAAAAGTTGTCACGACACTTTTTAGATCCGTCATTCTGACCAATCAACGTGTAGGCGCTTATCGCGTGACATTGCTCGTATCCGATTGGTCCGCGTAATGAGTACAGTTTCTCGAGATAGCGTTTCAACAATAGTAATTTAGTTCATAGTATTGTTTTTTTCTTCTTCATAATGCCGTAATTTATTATTATAACTTTAAAAAAAAATTACAATTCCTTCACCAATTAATCGAAAGGAACTTCGTTCCATCCGGGTGTCCCTTGACACATCTGAAGTTTTTGTTAGATTAGTTGAAGAGAGGTTCTGTTTGTGTTGACTACGGAAGCCAACTATTCAGTGTCATTTGTTATATTTAAACTGAAAACCATCTGTATATCGCGGCAGAAATGTATACTTCAAGAACCCATACAACATCTTTCCAGCCAATTTAGATATCCTGTTTTTTTCTTCTTCGATGGGTGGACGAGCTCACGGCCCACCTGGTGTTAAGTGGTTACCGGAGCCGATAGACATCTACAACGTAAATGTCGCCACCCACCTTGAGACATGAGTTCTAAGTCTCAATTTTTATAGACGGCTGCCTCGCCTTCACACCGAAACGCATTACTGCTTCACGGCAAAAATGGGCAGGGTGGTCCTACCTACCCGTGCGGACTCACAAGACGTCCTACCACCAGTAAAATGAAATGTTCTTATCATATCATGTTTCATATGAAATTCTCATTTGTAATGTTTATCATTATGCTAAATTGCCATGAAATATTCAAGCAACACAAAAACCTACTTATATTCCTGTGCAAATAGGCAACGATAGGCACCCGTACTGGCTTAAAATACGCCTAATCGGTTATGGAAGAGTCGTATAGAAATATTTTGTGAATAGGTAATCGCATGTTAATTGCCAACACAATAATTTGGGTCCCTTCTGTAGGGTCATCGTGGACCTCTTGAGAACCAATCGTGAGCAACACAATGACCTCTATAATGTAAAGGTATTTAATGTGACACATAGGGTCGTATGTTACAAGTTTAGGAAGCGAAAATGTTCTTTATTCCGTGAGCCGAAATGCTACATTCCTATAGTTAATATTTACGCGTCATTAACGGTACGACATTAATGTGATTTCGGAAATATATTTGTATGTTTTCAATGATTTTAACTCAATATTAGAGTTTATTAATGGTATCGCTCGGTGACTGTAACTGAACTACTCTCAAAATTGAAAATGAGTACGTATATTTATTTATTATACATAGCTAGAGCTAGACATTTCGCGAATTAGGAAGGTGATGATTTTCTTACTGCATTGCTAAGCCAGCCCACATGTCATCTTGTGTTAAATTGTTACTGCGGTCCATCGCAATGTGAATGCTGCCATCTACTTTGAGACATGAGGTTCTTTTTTTTCCCTACCTATCCTGATAGCCTTGAAATCCTTTCTTCAGCTTCTCCTTGACGTGTAGGTGTTGCTAACACTGATCCTAGGAAGAGCAGTGCTTTGCAGAATCTACCACTGGATCGGAAACTCGACCCGCTGAGAAGATCCGGCGAGAAACTCTATGGGCTGTGTCTATGGGTTAATTTGCTCGTCGAGTCCTTCGTCGCAAGCGATGGGTTCGACAAGGACGGTGACCAGTGCTTGTGGTACCTAAAAGCACCGTTAATGGATCAAGAGGATCCGTCATGACGTATTTAGGGCTAGAGCTAGTGAGGAGTTGATTTGCCTATACAGGTGCACCGTAAGTATTATCTTTCAGGACACAAGAGCTTTGAAATCGTAAGCCTCATCTTTTAAGTAAAGTTTCCAATTTAAAATTATGCATAATAATAATAATAATAATAATAAACTAAATGGAGCCTAAATCTGACTTCAATAAAAGGAAAATTTTAATAAAAGTTCAAGAAAAGTTACCTATAGACATTTCTCAAGCAGTAATACTCGTGTCGTGAAAATCCTATTGAAGCTTTTTAGCTTACGAAAGCTCTTTGGAAGTTGAAACATTAAAACAACTGTCGTTTTGCTGTAAAGCTCTCGGAATAATAGAAGTAAGATATTAATGTATGTACGCGCCTTTAAATTTCGCAATTGGGTAGATCTTTTGCTGCGGATGCGTGGCATACTAGAAAAAACACGACTCCATCTTCCTGCTGGCTTTAATAGGTGACTAAGGAATTTACCTGCGAATAGGTAGCTTAATTTTTTTTTTTTATTGCTTTGATTGTTGGACGAGCTCACAGCCCACCTGGTGTTAAGTGGTCACTGGAGCCCATAGACATCTACAACGTAAATGCGCCACCCACCTTGAGATATAAATTCTAAGGTTAGTATAGTTACAACGTTCTTATAGTTACAACGGCTACCTCACCCTTCAAAATGAAACGCATTACTGCTTCACGGCAGAAATAGGCAGGGCGGTGGTACCTACCCGTGCGGACTCACAAGAGGTCCTACCACCAGTAAAATTATATAAATTATTTATTCTATACCAGCGTGATATGATCGCCAACTGACATTCGCTGGTGGTAGGGCGTATTATAGGCCTATATGGACAGGCATTACTGTCCTGCCTATTTCTGCCGTGTAGTCTTCGTGCGTTACAGTTTTATTTATTTATTTGGAAGACAAACAATAAACTTAAGCTATATAAAATCTAACCTTACAACTAAACACCATTTAAATGTCTCCACAATTAAACACCACTTAAAGAATGGTGCTGCCGCTATGTAATTATTAACCGGACAAGCGACGGTTATTTTGACTCCAAATGGACACCGATGCTCAGTACGAGGCGTAAAAACTACGTTTGAAGAAATATACCAGAATATGCCGTATACAGGAGAGATCATTCTAGAGGTTTTTCGATCTGTGTGAATAGGATTAGTTCTCAAGGTCGGAAAGGAGTTCACATTACGGTGTCTATGTACTCCCGAACCCAACAAGCCAGGTTAGGTTTTTGAGCTCATCTCCTCATCTAGGGAAAGGAATATAGATCAGAGAAATGTGGATACGGTTCATTACTGCTATACCTGTGCTGTCAGAGTCTTATAGAAGTGAAAAATATGCACGCGAATTGCTATGGATATGTCTACTTACATTTTTTTGATTGATTTTATTTATTTATTTTTTATTGCCCAGATGGGTAGACGAGCTCACAGCCCACCTGGTGTTGAGTGGTTACTGGAGCCCATAGACATCCACAACGCAAACACGCCACCCACCCTGAGATACAAGTTCTAAGGTCTCAGGTATAGTTACAACGGCTGCCCCACCCTTCAAACCGAAACACGTTACTGCTTCACGGCAGAAATAGGCAGGGTGGTGGTATCCACCCGCGCTGACTCACAAGAGGTTCTTCCTACCACCAGTAATTACGCAAATTATAATTTTGTGGGTTTCATTTTTATTACACGATGTTATTCCTTCACCGTGGAAGTCAATCGTGAGCATTTGTTGAGTACGTATTTCATTTAAAAAATTGGTACCTGCCTGAGATTCGAACACCGGTGCATCGCTCAGCACGAATGCACCGGACGTCTTATCCGTTAGGCCACGACGACTTCAAAATACTTCAAATATTGTTCATTTTAGAGTAATTTTGCACATTGTTAGAAAATAAAGCTGCATAGCACAACCTTTAAGTTCCCGCCAACAACTCAAAACTACCGTGCAGTAGTTAGCGTGTGGGCATCGTGGGTTCGATTCTCAGAACGGGCAAACATTCGTGTAATGAACAGGGTTGTTTGTTCGTTGTCTGGGTGCTTATTATCTATATGTGTACATATTTAAATGTATATAAGTATCTATGGCTGTCCCTGGTACCCATAACACAGGGAATTCTAATTTGGGGCCAAACGAACGTGCGTGATTTGTTCCCAGTTATAATATTATTGTTTTCTATATTTATTTAAAATCTTATTAATTACACAATGTTTTTAAAAAATGTATTAAAAATCAAATTTTTTAAAAACACTATATAAAAATAGATTGCTGCTGATGGCGGTGTCTATGACAAAAGCCACCAATGGTTAGGGCTCCAGAGTGAGAAACCTCCTCACAATACGCGCAGTGTCGAGGATAACTGCCTTCTGTATCAGGCCCCTAACCCAGCTGGATAACGAAAGTTTCTTAAGCTACTTTTCGCTATCAAACCGTGTACCGACACAACTATTGGAACAATGATGTTTGAATCAACATGCCACATGGCGGTAGTCTCGTGATCAGGACTTAATATTTTATTAATTTGTCTTTTTAGAGCGTAACATGACCATTTTCAAGACCTGGTTGAGGTTGGTATTGGTAATAAGAAACAGCAGAATCATTATTTTAAATTATATTATATTATTTAAACAGAAATATTGCTGTTATTATTATAGGCGATAATTGGGCTTGAATCAAAAAACTTGTATGTAAATTCTCAGAAAGTTAAACGCAAAACTGGTATTGCCGGAAAATGTCATTACCGAAGCTGTTCTCGTGTAAACACCTCATTATCAAATTGCAAGGCTCCAAACGCTTAACTCCATTTCGTTTGACGCTGAGAGAGCAATCATCGTTATAGACACGAATCAATCAAGGTCAGCGGCTCTCAAACTACTACGTTGATGTATTTCTACCGAAGGCTATTTTTGTTTTTTCATAATGCAAATGCTAGGCGTTTTGATGTTTTTTTTTTGTTTTTTTTATTGCTTAGATGGGTGGACGAGCTCACAGCCCACCTGGTGTTCAGTGGTTACTGGAGCCCATAGAAATCTACAATGTAAATGCGCCACCCACCATGAGATATAAGTTCTAAGATCTCAGTATAGTTACAACGGCTACCCCACCCTTCAAACCGAAACGCATTACTGCTTCACGGCAGAAATAGGCAGGGTGGTGGTACCTACCCGTGCGGACTCACAAGAGGTTCTATCACCAGTGATTACGCAAATTATAATTTTGCGGGTTTTGATTTTTATTACACGATGTTATTCCTTCACCGTGGAAGTCAATCGTGAACATTTGTTGAGTACATATTTCATTAGAAATATTGGTACCCGCCTGCGGGATTCGAACACCGGTGCATCGCTACATACGAATGCACCGGACGTCTTATCTTTTAGGCCACGATGACTTCAAAATGTTCAACGTTGTTTAGACCTTGAAAACCGTGAACATGATAGGGCATAATTTTTACCTAGAACCACTGTTTTTTTATTGCTTTAATGAGTGGACGAGCTCACAGCCCACCTGGTGTTAAGTGGTTACTGGAGCCCATAGACATCTACAACGTAAATGCGCCACGCACCTTGAGATATAAGTTGTGTGTGCTCATTAAATGATATTGCTTATCGCCAATGGTCATCATCTTGCAAAATGTTCCGACGGGCGGGTCGAAGACGCATATAAGAAAAGTATCTCCACTCACTGGAGCTTCTTAATGTTATAACTGAAGCTTACACAGCACGCCGTGTGTGACTTTCAAACAGGCTAGATCGTCCCAATGGAAGACCTAAGTTGGTAAATGTCGGGTTATCGTAAAAAAAAATCAATATTAAATAAATAAATAAACAGTTAGTAAGAATCGTCGTGCAAAGATCTTAACTAATTAAGGGAGAGCTAAATCCAGATTTTGATAGTAAGGAACAAAAGGAACCTTTGGAAGTATGAGTGCTTGCTAATTAGAGCATTGGAGAACTCAAACAGGCTAATTGAGCTGAAATGGCACGAAACTGCTATTTTAAGCTGCTATTATTTTAAGTTAATTATGAAGACTTCATAATGTAAGATAGGGTTCCTTTTTTATACGCTTTTATTAGCTTCAGACGTATGTATGTTAGTATGTAACGGAATCTTTGAAATGATTTTGACCCCCTTCAAAACGTCGGATTAACTCGAAATTTGGCATACTTATTAAGGACCGATGACAACTCAAAATTTTAAAAAAAATTGAAAAAATTTAAATCCAATTAAAAAATAGAAAATAAATTTGAATTAAAAATAGTGTAAGAAAATGATATTATTGTAAAAAAGCGTGGGGTGCTTTTCAGGATTTTATCAAAATAACCCTTCTCCTCATATCTGTTCATAAAATATTTATATCTACTGATACCATGCACCCTACGCTTTTTTTTACAATAAAATCATTTTCTTACACTATTTTTAATTCAAATGCATTAAAATTTATTTTCTATTTTTCAGCTGGATTTTCTATAAAAGCGTATTTTTTTAGTTTTTTTTTTAATTTATTATTTATTTAAAATACGGTCTTAAAATACATTTTCGCGAATTGACAGGGCAAACGCTTTGAGAAGCTGTGTACCAAACTGAACAATCCAGCCGAAAACGTTGACAGAGCATCAAAGCGGATTCCTGTGTTACTTCCACACGAAAATAAGCCTAAAGAATCGAGATGCAATGACTGTTTTCGCGTGTACGTTTTCCGTATTGAAATTTCATTCAGGCTAGCGACGTTGGTAGCGCGTCTTCACGGCTCGTTACTTCGGAGACTCGGGTTTGGTTTAAGTTGTAGACTTTTTATGTTTTCCCTTGAAGTTTTTAGTTGGCAGTGCGCTCTTTCGTGAGAGCACTGAAGTTTAATAAGCTCCTAACTAATTTTGTTCGCGACGACTGATGCGAAATATGAACTCTGTCGATTGAATTAGTTATTGTTTAGTAGATGTTGCACGCGCGAGATAGAAATGACCGTGGTTATTCTTATTTGCAGACGGCATCTCCCTTGGGATATTAAGTCGAAGACTTAAGTAGTTTTATTACGGTTTTTTTTTTTTTTTTTTTCGGGCCGGTGGCCGAACCTCCTACGAGGTCCCCGCGCCTAGGGGGCGCGCGGGGTATGTGAGACTCAACGATCTGCAGGTGTTGAGAGCAGATCGCGGGCCCAAGGATTTTAGGGCCCACCCACTAAACGACTCCCCTGCACTCTTACACCCGACGTCCGATCTCCGTCCGGGGTTAGAACCCGTTCAGAGTAGGGGGGTTCCCGCGGTCAACACTACAACCAGACTCGCGGCGCCACCCCGAGGACGCCCGACCGACGGGTCGTCGAGGCGATAGTCGACGACCAACGACGTCGGTCTCCGCGGTACGGCGGCCCTACCAGGCCGCCCGGGCGGTGCCGCTGGTGTTCCGGGATACCCCGCTGGGCCAGAACCAGCCTGCCCAGTCGGAACGCGATACACCGCCGACCGGGTTGCTCTTCAACAGTATGTTCGGCGACGACAGCGACGACGAAAATGCGGACCGCATCGCAGTCCGCAGCCGCCGACGCGCCGTCCCGTCCTCCTGGTGCCAGCGCGCTAGAGTGACGGTAGCGTGCGGCGCAGCCTCAACTCCCTTAGGTCGCCCCGTGACCATCACCGGGAGGAGACTGCCGCCTCATAGGGGCTGGAGCTGGACAAACGCCCTCCTCCGACCCCCGGCCCGACGGCGGCGGCACGGCGCCGAGAGGGAAGAAGAGCTCTCCCTCTCCCGTTCCGCCGCCTCCTTCCGCGAGATGGTGGACTCGCAGAAGTCGAGCATCGCCTGCCAGGACTCGTCGCTGCCGAGCATCGTAGCCACGACGGTCGGAAGCGACAAGTCCGGTCCTATTTTTGCAACGAGGACGCGGCGCTGCTCCGCGAAAGCGGGGCAGTACGCGAGCGTGTGCTCCGCCGTGTCCTCGTTGCAGCCACTGCAGTGGTGGCACTTCGGCGTCGGCTCCCTCCGGGCGACGAGGTGCAGGTAGCGACCGAAACAGCCGTGTCCCGTGAGCACCTGCGTCGCTCGGAAGGTGAGACGTCCTCGGTCGCGATTCACCCAGTCCGAGAGGACCGGGCGGATCGCCTCGACGGTCCGTCGCCCGTAGGCGGGGTCCGCCAGGCGGCGAGATCACGCCTCGAGCACGGCACGCCGAGATTGAAGCTTCCGCGCTCGAACTTCCGCCGCGCCAGGACGCGGCTCCCCCCTGGAGCGAAGATCGCATCGCCACGCGTAATCCGCAGCGAGCGCCTCCGCCTCCAGGTCCCAGGGGGGCGTCCCGGCGAGCACCCACGCCGCCTCGAACGAGACGGTGCGGTACCCGCGAACCGCCCTGACCGCAATCGCCCGCTGTGGCCGTCGCAACGCCGCGACGTTCGGGTCAGGGCGTGGCACCACACGGGAGCCCCGTACAGTGCCATTGACCGCACCACCCTCGTGTAGAGGCGGCGCGTTTTATTACGGCTATCTTAACTTTTAATGACCGAAATTGTATAGAAATAAGTAGGATTCTGACACCATTTTTTTTAAACAATATCTTAAGATTAGTTATTTATTGCATAGATCGGTAGACGAGCCCACAGCCCACCTGCTGTTAGGTGGCTATCGGAACCCATAGACATCTATTTTAAGTGAACAAAATCTGCATTGCTTGTACATCTTTTTTTTTCATCTACATCATTGTTTTTATTCGTGACAGGACATCTTGTGAGTCCGCACGGGTAGGTACCATCACGTTTCGGTTTGAAGGGTGGGGCAGCCGTTGTAACTATATTGAGACCATAGAACTTATATCTCAAGGTGGGTGGCGCATTTACGTTGTAAATGTCAATGGGCTCCAGTCACCACTTAACATCAGGTGGGCTGTGAGCTGGTCCACCAATGTAAGCAATAAAAAAAGGCAAATAAGTAATCATCAACGAGCAATCATCGTTTATCAGTCTTTCTGGAATCATCAGAGCTGGTTCGTTCTATTAGGGCTACTAAAATTCAAGATGATAATTGTTATCAAACAAAAATCAACTTTATTGTCTAATACGGAAAGCTTACTTGCCGAAAACTGAGGCACACCTTTTAGTCTTTTTACTTTGAAACCATTGAAGCCATTGTATGAAAGTGTATGACACACACGAATTCCGAATATAACAATGTACGTCGTTACAAGTGTGGTGTGGTACAAGTAAAAGATTTAAGTGGAATATAATAACCCCAGACGTTATAGGCGCACAGCGGATTATGACGTCACCGATGTTAAAATGCAGGCGTGCGACAGAAAAGCGAAATGAACCCACTGTGACATATAAACAGTTCTAAATATAAATTTGACATTTGACATTAAAACTGTTTTTACTGAAACTGTATGTGTATAGTATTTTCTTCACGAGATGCAGACTAATTATAAATTACTATTACGATTTACAATCGCGTTGTTATTTTTTATTTTATTTTAATAATCTTATTGTTACGCCGGTAAGAGTAACGCCATCTATCGCCGAATAGTCGAACGAATATCGAAAGATCTAGTAGCATCTAGAACACTCGAGACGTGCAACGCCATCTATTGTCAGATAATAAAGCAATAAAGCTTACTATAAAGTCAATGATTATCTAGAAGATTGCACAAAGTGGGAATGAGTTGCTCGCTCCGGGCATTTCAATATTGTAATAATTGTTACGTTATAATACTCATTCTAAGAATGAATATTTAAAAAAAAATTATTATTTCAAAAAATAACCTAATATTTTAAAAAAAAATACATGCCTGCTGAGTTTCTTGTCAATTCTTTTCAGGACGGAGGCTAGTTTTTACGAATTGGCGGTAGTTCTTTTGACGTTCAACAAGTATGTACTTTCATTTATGTTGAATAAAATATTTTGATTGATTGAATGATTGATTGATAGCGGAAACATAATACTCGAAATGTGTGGAATATTCTCATTAATTTTAGGGATGGTATCGGCTATAAAAGCTTTGTAGAGGTGGCACGCAGTCAGTTAGTAATCGGAACTACTCGAAGCGAAACAGCAAACGGATCACCTGAAGCGAAGCGGAAGAAGCGAATTGAGAGTTTTAAAGTGTTTGTGAAGTGTTTAAACTGTTCTAAATGTTGAATACAGTGTTAACTTGTAATTCGGTAGAATTTTGTTTACCCCGAACCCGAGCGCGTAACAATATTATTTGCGATGTTTCAAATATACCTTTCGTAGTCTTCTTAGTGTAGTTCTTTACCCTTTGCTGTATTGTAGGGCATTGGACATTAGTAAAATCATATTTCATGGGAGTGTTTTTAAGACTTATACGACTCGAACTATTTTAGTGTTTTTTTTTGTCTCTCTTGAAACTTAATACAAGCAAATTAAGTTCTTTGAACTAAAGCGACTCGTGAAAGTTACTCAAGCTTATGTTACCAAGCTAAATCGAACTTAAACATAATCAAAACTTTTCATATTTACGTTACGTAAAGCTCGGTTCACTTCTCATCAACTCGCAAATCCTAAATAAACATTTACATGTTTATTTCTTCATATAAACTTGTGCTGTGAATTTAGTTCAATTCCAACTATTTGTTTAAATACTTCATTAATCTACGAAGCTACGGCGTAGCTCTGTAGCTACGGAGCTACGGAGCTACGGCTCTACGTCGTAGCATTCTGTTAATATTATTACTACGTTGATTGTTGATTTTGATTAAATTTCAAAAGGGATATAACGCGTTATGTTTTGTTGTTTAATAACATCTTGTAATAAGGCAAGTAATTTAATAACGCTGTTAGTTATTAGTGTTTATGATATGGGAAAACATAATAATTTGTTCGGTGAATTTCACGGTACATTATAACTATTGGAGCAAGAAAAGTCAATGTAATTTCTCAAGGATAACGATTCCGCTATCCTCTTTATTCTAGAAAGTGATATAAGGAGATAATATTTCTCACTGCACCGTCTAAAATAGCCTCATAAATACATGAGATTTAGTATATTGTTTCTCGTTTGGAATATGGTTTATGGTGTGTGTCGTTTATAACGTGGGTTAATGTGTGAATGTAAGTGTTTAAAATTATTTATATGTAGTAGTCAAATTTGAGGAAGGCTATATTGTTATAATATTTTAATAATATCGTAATTCATGTTCATTTTTCATGAGTAAAAACTCTTTTTGACAGTCTTCTTATAACGGACTGAGAAAGCTTCCAAAATTATAATGAATATCCAATTTAATGGATAAGTTGTGTGCTTATTCCAACATAGTTTAATAATACCGGTACTAAATCTATTTCAGTTGAATAAATAATTAATTGAAATAGAAATTTGCAATTTTAAAAAAAATATTGCTTAGATGGGTGGACGAGCTTACAGCCCATCTTGTGTTAAGTGGTTACTGGAGCCCATAGACATCCACAACGTAAATGCGCCACCTATCTTGAGATATAAGTTCTAAGGTCTCAGGTATAGTTACAACGGCTGCCCCACCCTTCAAGCCGAAACGCATTACTACTTCACGACAGAAATAGGCAGGGTGGTGGTACCCATCCGCGCGGGCTCACAAGAGGTCCTACCACCAATAATTACGCAAATTATAATTTTTGCGGGTTCTGTTTTTTATTACACGATGTTATTCCTTCACCGTGGAAGTCAATCGTGAACATTTGTTGAGTACATATTTCATTAGAAAAATTGGACCCGCCTGCGGGATTCGAACATCGGTGCATCGCTACATACGAATGCACCGGCCATCTTATCCTTTAGACCACGACGACTTCAAGATGATGATGGTGACCTTGAGATACAAGTTCTGAGAGGTCT
Organism: Bombyx mandarina; assembly: GCF_030267445.1. NCBI lineage: Eukaryota > Metazoa > Arthropoda > Insecta > Lepidoptera > Bombycidae > Bombyx > Bombyx mandarina. The sequence goes on along the minus strand of NC_143214.1, from coordinate 12,002,415 downwards.
CAAGTATAATTACTGTGGCTGCCCCACCCTTCAAACCGAAACGCATTACTGCTTCACGGCAGAAATAGGCAGGACAGAAATAGGAAATATTTTAATAATATCGAAATTTATGTTCATTTTTCCCGACGAATAACTCTTTTAGACAGTCTTCTTATAACGGACGGATAAAGCTTCGAAAGTTATAATGAATATCCGATTTAATGGATAAGCTGTGTGCCGTTTCAAAGCTAGTTTAAGAATGCCGATACTGAATGTATTTCAGTTGAATAAATAATTAATTGAAATAAAATTTTACAGTTTTATTTTATTTGACGTCACTTCTGTTATTTCATTATGCAACTTTTTTTGTTATGTAATTTTTAAAAACAAATTGTAGTGTATTTGTTGTTAATTGGGATTTCGGCTTCACGTCTAAAGGTGAATGGTGGCGGTGTCTATGCGATTCGTTCACTATTTAACGCCATAGAGCCTCATACACTCATCGCAATAAACACAAAAAATCTAGTCCATTACAAACAAACCAATCTCGACATCGGCTAAGATTGAGACAGCGAAAAACCTCAATGTAACTGTCCAAAAGCAAATTCCGGTAATAGTGAATCCAACTATATTCTTTCAAGTAAAACGAATAACGTGTTTTATTTAATGGCGTATAACTCGAACATTATCCAAATTGAACACAGAGTTCGGGACATTTGAGTTGTCTACCGAATCGCTTCGTTAGATCGTGGCTAACGAACCATTCCAGCGATTTCTTACTCGGCTGGAGATGCGCTCTATTCTGTTTGTTCCGACAGAGAATCGGCGGATAATCGACAGAAGATAGCTTCGGATATTTCAAAAAGTTTGGCAACGTAAATCGAAGCTTGTGTTAGATGCATTGCGCAGTTTTTTAGCTTAAGTCTTCTAAAGACTACAGGGATTGTGGTCGGTCATATACTGTTACGCGCACAGATTTTTTTTTGTTTTTCCCTACCTATTCTAGTGACCTCGAGGGGTCATGCTAGATTCACCGAACGAGTAGGTGAGCTCACGGGACTCTAACTTGGAACGTTGTTAACACTGGCCCTAGCAAGAGCAGTGCTTCGCAGAATCTATCACCGGATCGAAAACGCGACCCACTTGGAAAATCCGGCGAGAAACCCAGTGAGCTGTGCGTGAGGAAACGCGCACCGTCTTATCTTTACACTTATCACTTATCTGTTCCGTTATATTATAATTTGCAAAAGGACAAGCATTATCTGGAACTTGTAACAGATAAAGGTAGTTGGAAGATTTAGTTGCAATCAAAAATTAATTCAACGTTGAGTAAGCTTATCGTGGTCAATGAATAAGATTGATTTTTTTATATCGAGCGATGTGATTATGCTGGGACTCGATTGTCCCCAGGTGATGAAACTCATTGTTTTTAATTCAAATTCGTAAATTCCACGCTACAGCTATAAATTAGCGTAATCACTGTTGGTAAGCCATACATTACGTTTCAATGATCCACCAAATAATAATATTGAGACTCCGACCTCATGGTTCAAACGAGTGGTGCTATTCCAAGCTGTGCCCACACCAGGTGGAATTAGGCTCTAAAACACGGGTTCTATCAGAACGTTCTGATCTAGTAAAATGAAAGTATGAAAAGTTAATAAGTTATATGTAGAACAGTAAAAAAGAATGGTGCTTCAAAGAACAAAAATATATTGTGAATGGAGGATTACTGGTAGTAGGAGCTCTTGTGAGTCCGCACGGGTAGGTACCGCCACCCTGCCTATTTCTGCCGTGAAGCGGTAATGCGTTTCACTTTCAAGGGTGGGGTAGCCGTTGTAGCCATATTGAGACCGTAGAACATATATCTCTAAGTGGATGGCGCATTTACGTTAATGTAGATGTCTATTGGCTCCAGTAATCACTTAACACCAGGTGGGCTGTGAACTCGTCCACCCATCTAAGCAATAAAAAAAAAGAATGCGTATTTTCATCTGCAATGATCAACAATATCAAAATTGTACCCAAAATTGTTCATGTCATTGAACAGCATTGAGTAAACTACAGCGAAAACAACACGTCATTTCGTTTAATTACCAATTTTTTTAATAACGCAAATTAAAACAAAACCTAATCTCATTTCAATTATTTTTTTAATAAAATTAATTACATCATCGATTTTTTTTTACATAACACCAAATTTAAACTAAAGCTGGAAACATACGATACATTACCCGGGATTCGGAGCCGATTTGTTCCGGTTCCTGCGGGATTAATGCAAGTCCCTCCGAACATGATCCCGGTGCTATGTACTCACACGCTTTAGCAGTTCATCCTTATTAATTGGGAGATAAAAACGGGTATAAGTAGACGTTTAATTGGCGGAAAGGGTTTTGAGAATAAAGCAAGTTTTAGGGACATATATGAAGTGAATGATGATTTTATTACTGGTGGTAGGACCTTTTGTGAGTCCAGACGGGTAAGTACCACCACCCCGCCTATTTCTGCCGTGAAGCAGTAATTCATTTTGCTTTGAAGGGTGGGGCAGCCATTGTAACCATACTGAGACCTTAGAACATATATCTCGAGGTGGGTTGCGCATTTACGTTGTAGATGTCTATGGGCTCCAGTAACCACTTAACACCAGGTCGTCCACCCATACAAGCAATAAAAAAAACAGATAAGAGTCCGTGTAATTCTAATAACAAACTGTTAATAAAATTTAATAATCATAATAATAATAATACACATTTATTTCAAACATAAATTTACAAAAAATGAAAAAAAAATTAAAAGAAAAATAACGAGGCTTGGAAAGGGTTACCGGCTCAGCAATGCCTAACAGTATCGAGACAATCGGTACTGCGGCGCTGACCTTCCGCCGGCACCTGCGGAGGGACGTGCACACCAGCATTAGACCGACCAATCATTATCTGAGCTTAGAATAACAACAAGAACAATAAAAACAATGAAATACATATATTAAATTATAAAAAAATTACTGCGCAATTACAGCACGGAATAGTTAAAATGGATATTTTCGAATTGTATTTGCATATTCAGAAGATATACTTTTACATTTGCTTTAAAATATCTTAGATCTGAATGAATGTAACGTTTTAATTAATAAAAATATTGTTTAGTGTTATCTCTGAGATGCTGGTGATCGGTCATATTGTGGACTGGCATGATTGTAATATCGCGTTTTGGCTCAAATAGCGGCATACAGTTTTAATTAAATGCAATATTTTAAATCTTATATCTTTAAACGAGCAATTCTTGTATTTATTTATTTTTTATTTATTGCTTAGATGAGTGGATGAGCTCACAGCCCACCTGGTGTTAAGCGGTTACTGGAGCCCATAGACATCCATAACGTAAATGCGCCACCCACCTTGAGATATAAGTTCTAAGGTCTCACGTATAGTTACAACGGCTGCCCCACCCTTCAAACCGAAACGCATTACTGCTTCACGGCAGAAATAGGCAGGGCGGTGGTACCCACCCGCGCGGACTCACAAGAGGTCCTACCACCAGTAATTACGCAAATTATAATTTTGCGGGTTTCATTTTTATTACACGATGTTTTTCCTTCACCGTGGAAATCAATCGTTAACATTTGTTGAGTACGTATTTCATTAAAAAAATTGGTACCCGCCTGAGATTCGAACACCGGTGCATCGCTCAACACGAATGCACCGGACGCACGTCTTATCCGCAAGGCCACGACGACTTCAAAAATAAATATAATGTGTATAAATATAATCTGAATCTCCGAAACGGCTCCAACGATTTTCATAAAATCCCCTGTATACTAAATGCAGGGGATTTCGCGGGCTATAAATCGACCTAGCTACGATTTATTTTCAGAAAATGTTGTTTTATTCGTTTTTTGCAATAATCAACTTTATCGATAATCAACTTAAACATAAACTTTTTTTTTTTTTAATGAAAGTAACATATAATATAATATCAATATGTAATTCGTATTTAAATATAGTTTCTAAAAAACACAATTTATAAAAAAAAAAAACCTAGCAAAGCCCCGATCATCCCCTATTTTGATTTTATGTTACAAAGTAAATTCAGCTCCTTATGCATTGTCAACTTAAAACTAAATCTTTAAACAATCCAAATAAAAATTATTCCAGGTAACAGCGACCTAATTAATTAGCTAATCATTTTAATGCATCTTTAATAAGCCTTCGAGTATTACTATTAAGAAGGAGCTTTTAGAATATTTTGAATGAAAAAAAGAAAACTTCCAAACGCGACCCGCGAAAAGCCTTTTCCGTAACCCCAATTTTCAAAAGTGCCTTAACTTAGTTTAACTAACGTATTGCGTTCTCGACTTACGTTACGATGCTGCACACAAATCTAGCTCTTAAAACAAAAGGCTTACAAACGAAAGTTCTTAGACAGTCAAAATACGTAGTCGAACAACGGTTTTCCCCTGTGCTCCTGATAAATACGCGGTGAATTTAACTTACGAGATAAAACGTGTTTTAAAAATGGTCTACATTACATTGCGGGGTGGGAGTCAGGGTGAATACTGGGCATTCGTTTTATTCACGTAATCTTACTTACGCTTGTACATGATATAGCTTCTAATACAACAAATCGGTAGACCAATTACAACCCACCAGGTATTTGTCGGAATCGATCGATGGGATATCGCTATTGTCAGCGGGCAGAGCGTTCAGACTTGGATCTGATGACTTAAGGAGGACGGGGGCATAAGATGATTTTTTTATTGCCTTTGTAGGCAGACGAGCATACGGCCCACCTGATGGTGAGTGGTTACCGTCGCCCATGGACTTCAGCAATGCCAGGCCGGAGCCAAGCTGCTTCCTACCGCAAAAGCCGCTGCCTACCGCAAGTACTTTAATTAATGTTGAATAAAAAAAAAATTGTTTCATTGATTGATACGGCCCACCTGATTGTGAGTGTTTATCGTCGCCCATGGACTTAAGCAATGCCAGGGGCAGAGCCAAGCCGCTGCCTACCGTTGAGTACTCTCCACAAGCCTCGTTTGAAGAAGGACATGTCATAGCGCTCGGGAAACACCGTGGAGGGGAGCACATTCCAAAACCGGATGGTACGTGGCAAAAAATATCTGTAAATTCTATTAACAGTTTGTTATTAGAATTATACAGCCTCTTATCATTAGTTTAGTTTCCGAACATATTTTGGAACCAGTAAGCGCTCACTAAGAGCATATTGTTATGCGCTGGGGTTCGGGATAAATAAAATTTCACCAAATTACAACTTAAAAACTGTATTCAACACTTAAAACACTTAAACACTCAACAAACACTTTAAAACTCTCAATTCGCTTGTTCCGCTTCGCTTCAGGTGATCCGTTCGCTATTTCGCTTCGAGTAGTTCCGATTACTGATTGACTGCGCGCCATCCCTACAACGCTTTTATAGCCGATACCTCATCCCTAAAATTATCGAGAACATTCTACACACCTCTAATCGTAGTTACCGCTGTCTGACAATAGATGGCGTTGTACTTCCCGAGCGTTCTAGGTCCTTCGATATTCGTTCGACTATTCGGCGACAGATGGCGTTAGTTTTGCCGGCGTAACAATATTAAATCGCATGACGTGGGTCACAGACCCCCGGTGGTGAGCTGCCTCCGCACCTGTGCGTCCCGGGGTTGTGAAATGACTGCAGAGCTTTTTGCTTGCAACGCGATCTTCTACGTAAATAAGAAAATGCATTATCTCTTTTCACTGTTCCTATTTTAAATAGTAATGTGCTTTGTACTGTTTTATGAGTTCGTACGGAATTGTGGGTGTTTTTAAATTTTCTTTTTCGGCTCAGATAAGTTGTTACCGTTTTTTCATTTTTTATTGCTTAGATGGGTGGACGAACTCACAGCCTACCTGGTGTGAGACATAAGTTCTAAGGTCTTAATGTAGTTACAACGGCTGCCCCACCCTTCAAACCGAAATGCATTAGTGCTTCACGGCAGAAATAGGCAAGGCGATGGTACCTTCCCGTGCGAAGTCTCAAGAGGTCCTACCACCAGTATTATTAATTATAATTTTGCGGGTTTCATTTTTATTAGGCGATGTTATTCCTTCACCATGGAAGTCAATCGTGAACATCTGTTAAGTATGTATTAGAAAAATTGGGACTACGGGATTCGAACACCGTTACATCGCTAGATATACGAATGCACCGGACGTCTTATCCTTTAGGCCACGACGACTTCAAGCAATTTCGATGATTGAAGTCCATTGATATTCGATTATACTATTATATATGAACTCAGAGCACAACTTCTCAAGGCCGTTGTCAATATTATTGAAATGAAGACACAAAACCTTTCAAAAAAAAAACTGAATAATCTTATTCCTTGACAGCTTCGATGTTCGCGGCAGGAGTTTCAACAAGGCCCTTCACTGGTCAGACCCTACCGCCTTCGGGAGGAGGGCGTACTTCGTGACCATGTCCCGACCCTCGGCTCTGACTGTTGACGGCGTGCAGTTAGACGACGAAGGGGTATACCGCTGCAGAGTCGACTTCAAGAATTCACCAACGAGAAACTTCCAGATCAAATTGAATGTCGTCGGTAAGGTTTTGAAATTTTACGACCTTTTTTTTTTATTGCTTAGATGGGTGGACGAGCTGACAGCCCACCTGGTGTTAAGTGGTTATTGGAGCCGATAGACATTTACAATGTAATTGTGCCACCCAGCTTGAGATATAAGTTTTAAGATCTCAGTATAGTTACAACGGCTGCCCCATCCTTCAAGCCGAAACGCATTACTGCTTCACGGCAGAAATAGGCGGGATGTTGGTACCTACCCGTGCGGACTCACATGAGGTCCTACCACCAGTAAAAGACCTGACCAAGATTCAGGTGCCACTTATCGCCGATAGTGGTTATTAGTAGATAGTGGTTCCAAATCCATTGGTTGGCCAATGTGTAACATAACACAAACAGACTTACAATAAAATCATGCTGCTGTATCATTAAAATATGATCTGGCTTTTACATGTGGAGGCACTGTCTTTTGATGGTGTTTGGTTTGTTTGTAAATGGATTTTTTTTATAGCTCTTGTGGGCAGACGAGCATACGGCCCACCTGATGGTGAGTGGTTGGTTACCTTCGCCCATGAACTTCAGCAATGCTAGGGGCAGAGCCAAGCCGCTGCCTACCGTTAATAAATCTCCACAAGCTTCGTTTGAAGAAAGACATGTTATAGCGCTCGAGAAATACCGTGGAGGGGAGCTCATTCCAAAGCTGGATGGTACGTGGCAAAAAAGATCTCTGGAAACGCATTGTTGATGAACGCAGTGGCTCCAGGTAGTAAGGATGAACTCTACTCCGGTGGCGGGTGGTGCGATGGTAAAAACGAGATGATGGTATGATCTCAAACAATTTCTCAAGGCACTCCCCATGGATTAAAACGTAGAACGAAGTCACGACGGTCCACGTGGCGTTAAATGGCTGACGGAGCTTACGTCACAACGTGTGTTATCTCTTCCGGCTTGACACATGAGGCCTGGATTTATTTTATTGCTTAGATGAGTGGACGAGCTCACAGCCCACATAGTGTTAAGTGGTTACTGGAGCCCATAGACATCTACAACGTAAATGCGCCATCCACCTTGAGATATAAGTTCGAAGGTCTCAAGTATAGTTACAACGGCTGCCCCGCCCTTCAAACCGAAACGCATTACTGTTTCACAGCAGAAATAGGTTGGGTGGTGGTACCTACCCGTACGGACTCACAAGAGGTCCTACCACAGGTAATCATGCATGGTATTGCCGATCAGAAATGGCGTCAGGCCTCTCAATTTCATCTGCATATTTAGGCATTGTTAAAGCTTAACGTCCTTTCAGTTCCACCGCATCAGCTCCTTCTGTACGACGAAGCTGGTCATGACGTGGCGGGAGTTGTTGGGCCATTAGAAGAGGGGGGCAACTTTACATTGCTTTGCGAGTTGAGAGGAGGTAAGTTTTTATTAGAAAATACTTTACATTTAGGTCATTTATCTTAATTAGCAGTTATCTCAATGATGAGAGGTGCTACTACTGCTTTTCGTAGCTACTGGCCAAAGTCGGGTGTCCATAAGGGTAAAGTCAGGTATCCATAATTCTATAACTTGATGCAATTATATATTCTCCTAAGTGTTTTTTTTTAGCGACTATAATAAGAGGTGCGATAATGCTCATCTAAACGCATTATAAAATATATTCATAATTTTTCTCATTTTTTGTAGATATTTCTGTAGAATTGAGATCTTGGCACATAAAATAAAATATTCACCTATAATAATAAATTATTTCACTGTTGACCAAACTTTTATACTTCTTTTCTAAAATATTTTTATTATCTTCTTCTTCTATATATACGGTGTTAATGTGTGCACGATGCGGAGGGGTACCCTAACCGGGAAAAAACGTCCGTAACGTAAGATTTTTTCTATTTATTTTGTTATCAACAGACGTTGCTGCACGTAAATTTAACAATTCCTGAATCGCGGTGACGAGATGTTACACAGTTGATAGACTTTCTCGTATTTCTCTTGCTAAATCATACTTACCTGGCCTAGGGGATACCGTGACCATGCAGGCGGTTCCCCCAGGGCGAGGCTGCTCCATTGCACTGCGGAGTGGTTGACCCTCGCGATTATTTTTATTTTTATCAATAAAAAAATCATAATAAAAATGTATACCCGAATAATTATTTTCTTTATACCTCGAATAGAACTTAAAATTAACATTTTTTTAACAAGGATCTTCATTCCTATCCGGTGTCCCACGACACCACACATCCTTTTTTTTTGTATCACCAAAGTATTACTAAGCTAACCCTCCTCGTAATGCAAATGCTAGTATCAAGTTTCTTCACAATCGGAACAATAGCTTAAAATCCTACCTATATTTTTTTAGCTGCTTCTTTATCACAATTACTGTCATTCAAAGCTTAATCGTGCGGAAGTATTACTAAAAAGGCAAAAATATATGGATTTGCAAGACTTGGTTTACCAGAGAAAGAGAATATTTCTGAAGTAAGTTGTTTTTCTATTTCGTCAAGCATGAGCGACTACCCTTACGATGAGGGTAGTGATGTCAGCATGACAGCATACCTGACGTCACGCTTTTAAAAAACAACCAGGACATCTGTGCTCCTTCATATATACTACACAGTTCATTCAAACTAAAATAAAATAAAAAAGTTCTCCCATGAAAAATCATACATGATCACGGTTTTAATAATATGTAAGTTTATTTTGGATATCAGCGTAACACACATAACGCCCTCTCTTCCCACATGCGAATTGTATTTAGTCGTCAAAATGGTTTTCCAGTGTACAAAAATAGAATACTCGTACAAGCGTGTGCGGTTTTATTATTGCCATCATACGTGAATGAAAGCGATGTGTTGGATGTCATATATATATATCTTTATATTTTGTGATCTTTTAACGATGAAGGGAAGATCTTTCACGTCATTACAGATTCTCCCGTACCATTAACGGTGCTTTTAGGTACTACAAGCACCGGTCACCGTCCTTGTCGAACCCGTCGCTTGTGACGAAGGGCTCGACGAGTGAATTAACTCATAGACTCAGTCCACTCGCCGGATCTTCTCAGTGGGTCGCTTTTCCGATCCGATGGTAGATTCTGCGAAGCACTACTCTTGCTAGGGCCAGTGTTAGCAACACTCCCGGTTTGAGCCCCGTGAGCTCACCTACACGTCAAAGATAAGCTGAAATAGCCTCTTAAGGCTATCAGCATAGATACGGAAAAAAAGAAGATCTTCAGCTCAGCTCAATAGACCGACGATCCAAATGCTGTCGTTCGGAACTTGTATATATGCAAGCTTACATTGAAAATGTCGTAAGCGAGATTCAGGTTTCTGCTAGATATCTTGTGTTGAATAATAGTTGCCGCCGGAATAATTAATGAAAAAGTAAAAGCTTTTATTAGAACTTAAAGCTTAAGCATTTTTACCAGTCGACCATGGAGTGGTGCTGAGACAGTCTATCGTGGAAGCATTTAAAAATTTAATGTGGATAATTTTGTTTGAAGTCGTCGTGGCCTAGATTATAGGACGGCAGGTTTTTTTTTTTATTGCTTAGATGGGTGGACGAGCTCACAGCCCACCTGGTGTTAAGTGGTTACTGGTGCCCATAGACATCTACGACGTAAATGCGCCACCCACCTTGAGATATAAGTTCTAAGGTCTCAAATATACCTAGTCAGATCATAAATTCTGTCACATGTTTAATGTAAAATAATTGAAACAAGTTTATTCATTATGTAACCATTCATATACCAAAATAAACTTAACAAAACATAGATTCTTATGACACTAAAGTTTATTCAAAATGACCTCCGTGATTTTGAATACAGGCCTTCAATCTGCGCGGCCAGTCGTCTATCGCAGCACGAACGAGGTCCATGTCAATATCGGCGGCTGCCTTAATCAAGGATGTCTTGAGTGACTCCAAATTGGGATGAGGCTTTGATCACGCCTTTTCCTCCAAGTGTTGCCATATCTTGTAATCTAACGGATTCAAATCTGGACTGGAGGAGGGCCAGTCTTCGTGCCGGATGAAGTCGATTTCACGCGCCGCCAGCCAGTCTTGTGTGCTCTTCGCTCTATGAGCTGGCGCCGAATCTTGTTGGAATACCCAGTGCCTGTTATTGAACATGGTATGAGAAACAGGTTCCACAAGGTTCGTCAGGACTGTATTTTGATACACAACTGCATTCGTTTTTACACCTTTCTCACAAAAATGTACCTCTGTTAAGCCCCAATAAGAAACTCCCAACCATACCATGAGCGAGGATGGAAAATGACCTCGTTGGACACGCGGAATACGGTTGCTCGCTTCTTCACTACTGTGTGCGTACACCTTATCATTTTGTTTGTTGTAGATCTCTTCTACGGTAAAAATTTTTTCATCCGAAAAAAGTATTTCCCGATTTTTTTTTCCCGCGTACCGCTTCAACAAAGCGCGGCATCTCTTCAGTCTCGGGTCTATTAGACGAGCATTCAAACGATGTCCTGTTTTTCTTCGATATGCCCGAAGCCCTAAGTCTTCATTTAACACCCTTTTCACCGTGGTTCTGCTTAACCCCATCTGAAGGGCCAACAGTTTCTGCTTACGTTTGGGATTTCTTTGAATTCGCGCCTTCACAGCTTTTATCACTGCTGGAGTCCTAGCAGACCGAAGGCGACCACTTCTTGACCTGTCATCTACACTAGAGTCTTCATTGTATCGTTTGATGGTACGATAAACGAATCTTTTGATTATATTCGAATTTTTCAGTATGTTAAAAATTTGAATTGGCGCGTAACCGCAACCATGCAACGCAATAACTGCAACACGGTCTTCTTTAAGCGTCCACTCCATATTTAAAAATGAGTAAAATTCTAAAAGTATACATTTTTATTTTCATGAACAATTCGACATTCGAATTCAATAAACTTTTTTGTGGCCAGCATTCTAAAAGAAAAGTTTTTACTGTGTGACAACACTTATGACCTGACTAGTTAGTTACAATGGCTACCCCACCCTTCGAACCGAAACGCATTACTGCTTCACGGCGGAAATAGGCGGGGTGGTGGTACCTACCCGTGCGGACTCCCAAGAGGTCCTACCACCAGTGAACCAGGTTAACTCATAATGAACGATGCAACTGTTCCAGGGTTCGAATCCCGCAGGAGGGTTCCTATTTTTCTAACGACACACGTACTTCATACTTACACAGTGAATTAATAACATTGTGTAATAAAAATCAAACCCCCAAAATTATAATTTGCGTAATTGCCGGTGGTAGCACCTCTTGTAAGTCCGCACGGGTAGATACCACCACCCTACCTATATTCTGCGGATTATACTTATTGCAACAGCCAACTGGCATTGCCATTAGTAGTATAAGTCCTTAAGGGTATGTATTAGTAATGTATTTCGGTTTGAAGAGCAGGGCAGCCGTTGTAAAACTATACTGAGACCTTAGAACTTATATCTCGAGGTGGGTGTCGCATTTACGTTGTAGATGTCAATGGGCACTTAACACCAGGTGTACTATAAGCTCATCCACCCATCTAAACAATAAAAAAAAAGTGGAGTTATCAATTTTGATATGCAATAATCAGTTATTGCATAACAATATTCAATAATGCACCATAAGAGTCATCTTCCGTCTCAGCTCAAGCTATGACTTATCCTTCTTCTAACGAGGCTTGTGGAGAGTATTAAACGTTAGGCAGCGGCTTTGCTCGGCCCCTGGCATTGCTGACGTCCATGGGTGACGGTAACCACTCACTATCAGGTGGGCCGTCGCCCGTCTGCCTACAAGGCCAATAAAAAAAATTAGATTCAAGTATTTCAGTCTGATGCTTAACGTTGTAATTTCCACCACATTTCTCAATATCGGTGGAGGTACTTCGGTAATCTAATGAAATAAAAAATTAACATGGGATTAGTTATTTGCACTAAGCCTATTAAATCGTGACTCCAAAGTCTAATTTTAGCATTTCGGAAATATATTAACGTTACATAATTAATACCATACCAATTAACCAATAAAAAAGTTAAATATAAATTATTTTTATTTATTTATTTATACTTCATGCACAAAACAAAACTTGTACACAGGCGGACTTAATGCCGTGGGCATTCTCTTCCAGTCGACCATAGGGTGGTGCCGAGATAATGCATGGTAGGTGCATTAACAAAAGAATAACAAACAACAACAACAAAACAAAAAGAGAACAAAATCAAAACAAAAATCTGTTTAGAGCAATTCTAAACATGAAGTTTTTATTACTATTTTTTGAATTCTGAAATAGAATAATAATTTTGACAACACATTCATTGTAAATCAATCAACAATTCAGGTCGTACGTGCTCGTGTTGTAACTAATTAAAATAAAATTAAAAAATAATCTTCTCTCTAAATATATCGAATTATTGAAGCGACCAGCACAAAATACAGTCCACGCTCTACACAAAATCTTCCTTAAAATAACATCTCAGTATTATAGAATACACATAATGTTAAATAAAGGTACTTGTACAGATTACATATTATTATGACTTTGTATGCATAAATAAACATACTACAGTTTAATATACCTATGTATAAAATAGTAAAATACATACATACACATAATGACACATAATATAATACACATGTAAAGTAATAACGGCCGTCTGGTGTAGTGGTAAGTGACATGGTCACTACACAAGGGGGTCGCGGGTTCGAATCCCGCCAAGGGAAGATGTTTATATGATAAATATAAATGTCTTTTCCAGGGTTATGGATGTATATTAAATATATGTATGTGTATAATAAAAATCTTACATTTATTTCCGTTATCTGGTACCTGTAACACAAGTTCTTTACGAACTTATCACGGGACCAGTTAACGTGGCGTGATTGTTAGTAAATATTTATTTATTTATTATTTATTTATTTATAATAATATATAAATAACCATAATATAATGTATTATTTTATTCACATAAAAATAAAGTTTACTAGGGTAAAACTATAGCACGAATTGAGATGCTCTATAAAGAGATACAACATTTAAAGCTATTGCTTCACCAGTTTTCTTCTTCTAATGTTTCAATATTCAAAGTAACATTTATGTGATATGTATAACATAATAACCTCTTTAAGTCATAAATCATATCGAGGTTACATATATTTATAATTAACATTTTTTTTTTTTTTTTAATGAAACAAAAACTTTATTACACGTGGTAGGACCTCTTGTGAGTCCGCACGGGTAGGTACCACCACCCCGCCTATTTCCGCCGTGAAGCAGTAATGCGTTTCGGTTCGAAGGGTGGGTGTAGCCGTTGTAACTATACTGAGACTTTAGAACTTATATCTCGAGGTGGGTGGCGCATTTACGCTGTAGATGTCTATGGGCTCCAGTAACCACTTAACAACAGGTGGGCTGTGAGCTCGTCCATCCATCTAAGCAATAAAAAAAATCGTTTTTCACAATACCAATTGCCAATCTAACAATAATACCTGAAGAAGAAAGGAAAGGAAGGAACAAGAGATTTTTCATACGAAACCTATTAGGATAACCTTCATGCGTGTATGCTAGTATAAATATGTGTCGGCGAAGGAACGAAGCAATTCACGAACAATAGTTATCATATTAGTCACTCAGACAGGCCGACAAAGGTACGCACGAGCAGAGTGGGCCAAATATAAAGATTGAGTTAAGATGTCGGTTCGGTGTGCCCGACGGCGAATTTTAACGCGCTTTTATTAGTCTTTTTTTTATTTCTTAGATTGGTGGACGAGCTCACAGCCCATCTGATTTTAAGTGGTTACTGAAGCCCATAGATATCTACAACGTAAATGCGCCAACTGCCTTGAGATATAAGTTCTACGGTCTCAGTATAGTTACAACGGCTGCCCCAGCCTTCGAACTCAAACGCGTTACTGCTTCACGGCAGAAATTGCCACTCAGTGATAACCACTCAACACCAGGTGAACTGTGAATTCGTTCAATAATCTAAGCGAAAAATAAATAAATAAAAAAGATCAAAATACTAATATCTGGAATACAGTGGATGAGGGCATCGGTTCCCATTAGTAACGATAAATTCTGCCATAACAGCAAATTTTTCAATGGAACCTTCTTGAACAATTCCACAGAGCTCTTCTAAAAGTGAGCACTCTTTATTCACGTAATTAGACAGGAGAGCTCTTAGCTAACCCGATGTCAATTTAGTTTTATTATTACATTAATTATCTGTTCATTTTCAAACAATCATTAGATACCGGGAACAAAAACGTGCCCTTCAATTGTGATTATTCATGAGTCGTCATGAGTCTTGAGCTACAAAAAAATTATTCATTATGTGTAAAGTCGGTTTACGGACGACCGTTTTACGTGATAACATAAGTAGCATAGCTATTTGAACTGCTAGCTCTGACGTCACGCGCGAAGAGATGAATGTGTCACAAGCCAACGCTTGCGCCGAACGTGCCTCTCTATCGCTTGATCCGCGCTCTCTCTCTTGCATGCTCAAGCTCAAGCGGAACCTGAAATTATTTCGTGCGTGCGGTCAGTGTTCATAAAATAAATAATAGTTTAAAAAAACGAACGAAATACGCTTTTATAGAAAATCCAACAAAAAAATAGTTTTTTTTTTTTTTTAATAAATTTGAATTAAAAAAAACATCAGAGAGAGAGAGAGAAACATGCGCACGCCGCACCGCGCACGGCTTACAACTACAGCAAAAACTGTGGTTACAACTTTTTGTCTTAATTTTTTCCGTCTAGCCCCCTTTCGCAACGCGCAATAAGGAACTTTGTTCCAATAGTGCAAGAAAAAATGATTTTATTGTAAATAAGCGTGGAGTGCATGGTATCATTATAATTTTTTATATTGAATTGTCATCAGTCCTTAATAAGTATGCCAAATTTCGATTTAATCCGACGTTTTGAGGAGGATCAAAATCATGTTCAAAGATTCCGTTACATACTAACATACGTACGTCTGAAGCTAATAAAAGCGTATTAAAAATCTAACAATTCCGCTGTGCTCGCCAAGCGTTTACGAGTCGCAGCATTGAAAACGCACACTTAAACAGTAGACGAGAGCAAATCGAAAAACACGAACTATTACTTTTACAAATGACGCTTATGTTACGACAGTGAACGGGGCATTTTTCTTACTTTCTCCCCCTTTGTTAGTTTACACGCGGGCGGGCGACGTTTTATTCGAAACCTTATAACTCCATATTTATGTTCTCTGAAGGGCAAAGGGTCTGTTTCAAACATGTACGAAGAGTCATGTTTGAAAACGGTTTAGTAAAGCACACAGATTTCCACAAGAACGGCGATATGTGTTCGTAATATAAGGTTATTGACAAGTAAATTGACAATAGACACAGTCGCGACTCCGATCCGGTGGTAGATCCTGCGAAGCAGCTGACACCAGCCCTTTTACTAGGGCTAATGTCAGCAAGTTTTCGCAGGTTGAGCCCGTGAGCTCACCTACCCGTCCCCGCGAATCTCAAATAGCCCTTTAGTCTACCAACGAATAGCTAAATTGAGGTATACATGTCTTATGTAGTTTTAAAACAAAAAAAACTTAAAGAGAAAACCGAACTAACAATAAATTTCAACTTCTTTTACACCGATCAACATATTACAGCGATGTCATAAAATTATTGCTACGCCGGTAAGAGTAACGCCATCTGTCGCCGAATAGCCGAAACGAATATTAAAGGATCTAGTAACGCCGAGAACGATTGAGAAGTACAACGGCATTTATTGTCAGATAGCGGAAACACACGTCGAAGCTACTCGACTTGCCCGGAATGTTCTCGATAAATCTAGGGATGTCGTATCGACTATAAAAGTGTTGCAGAGATGGCACGAAGTCAGTTAGTAATCGGAACTACTCGAAACGAAACACCGAACGGATCACCTGAAGCGAACGGAAGAAGGGAATTAGGAGTTGTAAAGTGTTCTGTGAGTGTTCTAAGTGCTGATAGACCAGTGCCGATAATTTAAAAATAAATAAATAAATAAAGTAGTATGAAACCCATTAGAAAAGGAGGGGAATATTATAAAAATGATAGAAAAAATAATTTACGGGCGATCTGAGGTCGGGAAGGGGATGGGAGGGGTTTAAGGGTAGAAAACGTTTTTTCTCGATTTCCGGCAAAACTAAAAGCCCTATGGAAAAAAGTGAAATGGCAAAGTTTTAGGTAATAATTTTGTTTTGTCAAATTCGAGTTTGTTTCGATTTTTTGCATTTTCTGAGAAGATTTACTATAGTAACATATATATTTTTTTCCAGATTGCCGGAAATCGAGAAAAATCGTTTTTTTACCCTTAACCCCCCCCCATCCCTTCCCGACCTCAGATCGCCCGTAAATTATTTTTCCTTCCATTTTTATAATATTGTCCTCCTTTTCTAATGGGTTTCATCCTACTATTATTTTTTCACTTTTTATTATTTTTAAAGGCCTTACAACTGTATTCATAAACCCTGGTCTATGAATACAGTTGTAATTTATACTTCGGTAGATTTTTTATGTGTGTGTAAATTGTAAAGTTAACCAAAAATACCGTAACACACAAGCAAAAGCTAATTAAAACGTTTCCAAAATGGGAATACTTATTGCAAAGATTACTTTTGTGGGGATTAGTGGTTTATCTTTAATATTTTTCTTACCACCTTTTAAATTAAGATCGGGAATCGAGTCGCAAGCCGGTGGCACAGCATTCCTGCTCATTAACCACGAGGTAAATAAGGCGAATGGATAGAGACACAAATGATAGAATTTCGATGACAAAGTTCCACTTGCTCATTAACTTTAAGGCTATTTTTCGTGACAGCTTCTTGTTTTACCTTCAAATTCTATCATTTTATAAACCAAATAGAGGCGAGATTCACTACGACAAAGAAAAAATGGCGTAATTTTATCTGAAAACTTCTGAAATTACATTTCGTTCGTTTATATTTTCAATCAATCAAATTCTCGTTGTTGAATCTAAAGATTTTCGTAGAACTGTTCATGAATTTGTTCTCTTCGAATCTGAATATATACTAATATTATAAAGCGGAAGAGTTTGTTTGTTTGAGCGCGCTAATCTCAGAAACTACTGGTCCGATTTGAAAAATTCTTTCAGTGTTAAATAGCCCATTTATTGAGGAAGGCTATAAGCTATATGGCATCAAGGTAAGAACAATACAAGTGGAGCACTAATAAATATTTTTTCAAAATAGGGCTTTACGCGGACGGAGTCGCGGGCAAATAGCTTGTTAATTAGACAGGTTAATTAGCTGTTACCGGCAGCTTTGCCCGCACCGTCATGAAAACGTGCTAATATATCTTTTTAAAATAATAAAACCTTTAGTACTGGTGGTAGGATCTCTTGTGAGTCCGCACGGGTAGGTACTACCACCCCACCTATTTCTGCCGTGAAGCAGTAATGTGTTTCGGTTTGAAGGGTGGAGTAGCCATTGTAACTATACTGAGACCTTAGAACTTATATCTCAAGGTGGGTGGCGCATTTACGTTGCAGATGTCTATGGGCTCCAGTAACCACATAACACCAGGTGGCTTTGAACTCGTCCACCAATCTAAGCAATAAAAAAAATAAAAAATTGTACAATGCTTTTTTGTTTTATGTTGGATGATTGCAGATAAATATCATCCAGATATATTAGCAATTAGTTTTATATCCTATTTATCCTATCTATATCCTGATTTGGATCTTCACGTCTAGCATGAAATAATGGTACTTTCTGGACCGGTGATATAACCGCAATTTATAATTGAACTTGGTCAATGGTAGGACTTATGGTATGCCCTTCTTGGTGGGTAGTGCCATCCTGCATTTCCAACGCGAAGCAACCATGCCTTGAAATTTAAAGGGACAGCAATTGAGCAAATTATAATTTTCGTAATTACTGGTGGTATTACGGCTTGAAGGGTGGGGCAGCCGTTGTAACTATACTGAGATCTTAGAACTTATACCTCAAGGTGGGTAGCGCATTTACGTTGTAGATGTCTATGGGCTCCAGTAGCCACTTAACACCAGGTGGGCTGTGAGCTCGTCCACCCATCTTAAGCACTAAAAAAAAACTTCAGCCTCGTGTCTCAAATGGGAGTGGCGACATTCTTATTATGATGTATATTAGCTCCAGTAACAGCTTAATGTTAGGCATAGCCAATAAAGCACAATATTAAGCTAATTAATACCGATATTTAAATAAAAATTAATTACAAAATTTACTCTATTAAACACCGGGCCGCCTTTTCAAGGAACCGATGTTCTCGAAGCTTTTTCTGAGCTTTCCACAAACTGATATTAATTTCAAAGCTCGCTGTCTAATTGGTTCTTTCGTAAGTTTTCATAAAAAAATTCTAAAGAGGATTATTTAAACCATCCTTAGTGCGGCGCGACTATTTTTTTAGTTCGTATAACTTATTTAATTTTCGGGACAGCTCTATGGGAACTGTCACTATATTTCAGTCACGAAGCAATCATCCGATCTAGTATGAAGGAAGACCACGTTGTAAAATACAATTAATGATGTCGCTCCTCGCTTCGGTTCCCTCAATGCTGAGGGTCGTGACCACCTCCTCGCAACAAGAGTAGTGGGAATCTGATCAGGCCAAAATGGTGTACTTATATACATATAATTCATGATTATTCGATCAACAAGCATCTCCTTTAAGAAAGAGATTCTCTTTCTCGCGATAACCTTCACAATTCGGGATAAGGGTGTAAATCATGCTTAAATTAATTAATTTCACTTCTGATCTTCTGAATGCGTTTAGTTTGTCATCGTGCAACCATATACTTACTATATTTACTGGTGGTAGGACCTCTTAAGAGTCCGCGTGGGTAAGTACCACCGCCCTGCCTATTTCTGCAGTGACGGTTTGAAGGGTTGGGCAGCCGTTGTAACTATACTTGAGACCTTAGAACTTATTTCTCAAGGTGGGTGGCGCATTTACGTTGTAGATGTCTATGGGCTCCAGTAACCACCTAACACCAGGTGGGCTGTGAGATCGTCCACCCATCTAAGCAATAAATAAAAAAAATTGGTTTTATTTTATACAATGAAGCACACTGCATTCCAATTAAAACTATCTTTACACTGTAATCTTGCGTTTTTTTAAACTGTAACATTCAAACGCAATTAAATATACGTGAAATATTCAGATGTTGACGAATTAACGCCTTAGTTGTCCGCGACCACGAAAACTGCAAACTGTAACTGTAATTGTAACTTCAAACCAGGGCTGAGCAATCTTTTTAATCAATGGGCCAATTTGAATTTCAATTTTTTTTGGCGGGCCGCACCTACATTAATTGTTCTTAATAATTTACGAAACTTTATTTCTTTATTAAAAACAAACAAGAAAAGAACAGAAAAACGAATCGATCGGAGAAAATCGATAAATAAATTCAATTTTAGAAATGTATGGCGGGCTGCGTCTAGCTTATTCTTGCTAAACTGTAACTAAAACGTCGGAAATAATAAAATGACAATAATAAACGCGAGATGACACGGTAAAAGCAGTTTATAGTTTTATATATAATTATTATACAAAACTGTGTGTTATTTTTGTGAACTGTATAAATGTGACAGTGCTTAATAATATTTCATCCACTGTAGTGACGTTCTATATTACATATCAAAACTCTGTCATAAAATAGTTAATGAAAAATAAATATTCTTAACTAGCTGACCTGAGTGTCTTAATCGATAAATAAAAGACCTAAGCTTTTGTATAAAATAAACTTAAAACAAACAAAACGAATCATTCCGATGGGGGACACGTCAAAGGAAAAAGAAAATTGTTATTTTTATTTAATTCCGAATATTATTATATTTATCTACCTTTTAAACCTTCTCTGGACTTTTACAAATAATTCAATACCACAATTAGTCAAATCGGTCCAGCCGTTCTCAAGCTTTAGCGAGACTAACGAACAGCAATTCATTTTTATATATAAGTATAGAAGAAGAAGAAGATAAAAACCGAGTTAGCACAAATACTTTCTCGCATCGAATTTTCGTTGGTATAACGTGACATATTAACACGATTTATTAATCTATCGATATCACATCAATTAATTCTTGACTCAGATGAAAATTGTTACTGTGTCACATGACAACCGATAAAAATATTTACTACACTCTAATTTAGCCTATATTCTGTGTACAATAAGAGTGAATATAACATTCAAACTATTGTTACGTCAGTAAGAGTAACACCATCTATCGCCGAATAGGCGAACGAATATCGAAGGATTTAGTAACACCTAGAACGCTCGAGAAGTACAACGCCATCTATTATCAGATAGCGGAAAGATAGAAATGTGTGGAATATTCTTGATAATTCTAGGTATGTGGTATCGGCTATAAAAGCGTCGCAAAGATGGCACGCAGTCAGTTAATAATCGGAACTACTCGAAGCGAAACAGCGAACGGATCACCTGAAGCGAAGCGGAAGAAGCGAATTGAGAATTTTAAAGTGTTTGTTGAGTGTTTTAAGTATTCTAAGTGTTGAATACAGTTTTATATTTATACTTCGGTAGAATTTTATTTATCCCGAACCCCAGCGCGTAACCCTATAAACTATAGTCTGAATTTGGACAGAGTACCGCGAGCTTTTGAAGTTGTAGCGTTTCCATAAGTTATCATAATATAAAACTTCTAAATTATACATATAACCTAACATTTATCGAATCGTCTATGTTCACAAATAGCTCTACAGTCTCGTCACAGTTCAAAACGCCTGATTGTTTTTGTTAAAATGAAAAAAACCATTACAAAAACCATGACAGATATTACGGGAAACGCGGCACAAATGAAGATATACGGGCCCCAGCCGCGGCGGCTTAACATTTCATTCCATTAACGGCACGTCAGAAATCTAGAATAACGGCTCGGCACGGTGACTGGAAAAGGTTTTATTTGTCCTGAGTATAATGTGTCAGCAAAACGTTGAATGCAATCGTGAAATTCCCTTTGTTCGTTCGGTCGTAAATTAATTATTGCAATTAAGATATAGTATTAATGCAATAAATCGAGCACTTTTTGAATCAATATTGAAGTTTGGAGAAAAAGCTCGCTAAAGAGATTATTCAGTTTTTTTTTGTTATTGCTTAGATGGGTGGACGAGCTCACGGCCCGCCACTTGATGTTAAGTGATTACCGGAGCCCATAGACATCTACAACGTAAATGCTACTACCCACCTCGAGACATGGGTTCTAAGGTCTTATTTTTTACAGTACAACGCCTGCCTAACCCTTCAAACCGAAATGCAATACTGCTTCACGGCGGAAACAGGAAGATTTTTTTTTATTGATTATATGGGTAGACGAGCTCACAGCCCATCTGGTATTAAGTGGTTACTGGAGTCCATAGACATCTACAACGTGAATGCGCCACCCACCTTGAGATATAAGTTCTAAGGTCTCAGTATAGTTACAACGGCTGCCCCACCCTTCAAGCCGAAACGCAATACTGTTTCACGGCAGAAATAGGCAGGATGGACTACTTACCCGTGTGGACTCAGAAGACGTCCTACCACCAGTCATCAGATACATAATTATATTCTCATCGGTTTTTGCCAGTCGTAGAGCTAAAACAACTTTTACGGTTTTAATTTATCCCAATGGACAGTAATGTCGGCGACCACGAAAACTGTAAATTATTCGAAACATTGATATAATGACAGTAGAAAACAAATGCGCTATTAAATGGTAAGAGTGGTTTCAAATTAAATCTAATTTTATTCAGGTATAAGGAAATTGTAACCATTATTGAATTAAATATCACCCTATTTTTTCCAGTGGCTTTTGTCGTTAATGATGTAGCAATGTGGGTGTGGCCTAAGATGCTTCGAATAACATGGATTACCATGAGAGATAACGAGTCCTTTTTAATAGAACTAAACATCCAAAAAAGGCTCTCTGCCATTTGCCAAGAACGCGAAAGAGCTTCTTCGGACACATCATTTGGTCTCCCAGACATGAATTAGAGAAGCTCATAATTTTGGCCGCATAGAAGACAAGCGCGTCGTAGGCAGAACACCGGCCAGATGGTCAGATCTAGTTAAGGGAGCGGTTGGTATTAGTCTATAGTCTATACCATGCGGTCCATGACACCCTTGAGTGAACTATGTGGAGGAAAGTAGCATGTGCGATCCTCAGCAGTGAGGGAACGATGAAGAAAAATAATTAATGAATTCACTGACGATGATGTAGCATCGTTACACGCTGGGGTTCGCGATAAATTAAATTCCACCGAAGTATATATAACTTAAAACTGTATTTATCACTTGGAACACTTAAAATACTTCACAAACACCTTAAAATTCTTAATTAACTTCTTCCGCTTCGCTTCGGGTGATCCGTTCGCTGTTTCGTTTCAAGTAGTTCCGATTACTAATTGACTCGTGCTACGATTTTACACGACATCCCTAAAACTATCGAGAATATTCCACACAAGTCGAGTATTGTGTGTTTCCGCTATCTGACAATAGATGGCGTTGTAC